>NW_022280048.1:1764690-1808100 GCF_004355925.1 Anarrhichthys ocellatus | reverse complement strand
GTGTGTGTGTGTGTGTGTGTGTGTGTGTGTGTGTGTGTGTGTGTGTGGACGAGTACAGTAGGTTGTATCATAGTAGGTCAGGGGATTGTTTGTCTGATCCATTGAGGGGCGATTAGTACAGACACTGAGTCGAGCCTCTTCCTACCGACAATAAGGGGAGGGTTGCCCTCGATTTGCCAGACTCTTGCGGCCACACCGGTCCTGCCCCCTCCAGTCCCCACCCTGGTCCACTCCCACAGACAGATCGTCATTGACTCCATTGCTGCCAGGCCTGTCCTGGATGGTGTGTCCTCTTTGTGGCTCTTGCTTCCATGCCGTGACGTTTTAGCTATTTAAGCTGCATGTAAATCTTACCACTTTGTCAGCCGCACCACAATCAGTCGCAGGGTGTAGGTCTGCCTGTGGTTTTTCATTTCATTTATAAATAATAATAAATGATTAACAAATAACTTGACACGGTGATGTTGAGCGTGAAAAGGTTGAGTTTGTGGACTGACTGTGTAATTATTGTATTATAGATAATATTAAATTGATAAATGAGGGACATAGGAATAAACATGCTGACACACATACACACCCTCAGAGGGGTCAAAGCATTAGCCAAGTCCTGGGGGGCCAGTGAGTGGGGAGGTGACAGGTCTGGGGGTAGCGTGGAGGCGTTGTTCGGCCTTCTTCTCTAATCCCTGCATTTAGTTTCTATTCCCAGCCACTTCTTAATCTGCCTCTAAGAGGATTTGCCAAGCTTTTGTTTTATTTTTATTTTTATTGCTAGAATGTGAGCGGCTTGTTTGACTCGTCTTAACAATAGTAAGGTGTGTTAATGTGCAGGTAGCTGTTGTGTTGCACAGCCTCTCTATTTGATGAAATCCTATTTGAAAACAACGCCTGATCAGTCCCGGTGGTCTCTAATACATCTAAATGATATACCACTTAGTGGCAGCATCCTTGGTTTGATTGTGGCTGTGGACGTTTGTTGCATCTCATCCCCCTCATTCTCACTTGTTTCTTATATGCATCTATACTGGAAACTATCCAATAAATGCGAAATTGCCCAAAATAATAAAAAACAACACAATAAAGCCAAATAACGTGGCACACATCAGTCACACTTTAAGTTGCTCCTATAATGGTTAATTATTATGACTGAACTCACTCTTCTTGCAGTTTTAGGACAGCTAACAGATGGATGTAAGCTTTTAAAATCTCCACCACCCCATTCCCCCTCTTTTACGCTATGCTCAACGATGCTATTGCCTGTCTAGTATGTGTTTTTTGCATTAAATAATTCAGGGAATTTGGGCCCAACCTAGATGTACACTGGCGGTGTACACTATTGATGGGTATCGGTTCTGTTATCGAACTCCAGGTTTGATTTAGAGGATGTAATGACTTTCATGGCATGACGAGTCCAAGAATCGTCCTAGCAGACACATTACCGACAGCATTACATTCAAACGGATGAATCTCTGTCATCAAACCTCAAGGAAAAGAACAGAGGATGAACACACAGCCTCATTAATGTGTGCTGTGTTGCATAGCTGGCCTACTTAATCTCATCTAAAGCACCTCCTCGTCTGTTGCCTAGAATCTCTTTCTTCCACCCCCTCACTGTAGTGCCATGTAATCTAAACCAAACTCATCCTGTCAGACATGGAGAGTTTATATGACCAAATGTTAGGAACCTTGAACCTTGAACAGGGTCTGCAGCCCTGAGTCATTCTTAGCCATAAACACCTCCTCACCAAACCCCATCATTTTTCGACAGCTGTCCTCTCTCTCTCTCATCTCAATAAAAGCTGGCCACGGCTACCAGACACAACGAAAGATAAAGTAACCGGTATTGGCAAACTGACTACTCAACCATGTGTATTAATCTGTACAAACCTCTTAAACAAATGGCCCCAGTTAGTTAATGGGTCTCTCTGGTGGGGGTGTGGAGGGGGGGGGGGGGTAATCTTAATGTAGATCCAGTGCATCATACTAAGGACAGGATCTGTCTGGTCATGTGCAGTAGTGTTTTATTAAACAATGGATTAAAATTGTAGTATATTTTTATCTAAATACATGCAAATAAAAATACATTTAGTTTTAGTGTATGATCTTTTAAGAAAAAAGAATTAGGTTTTCGACATTATAGTTTAGTGAATTATACTGAATGTTATATAGAGTCATATTAGCCTCTATATTGAGTGTATCTCACACACACACACACACACACACCATTAAAATGAATTGGAGATGGATGCATTTGCGTCTGGCTCAGGCTAAAAAATCTGTCGGCAAAATGCAGAGACTCATCCGGTTGGAGAAAAGGTGTGGGACTGACCTCCTTATGACGTAGGCCTATTGATTGTTGCCATTTGAGGGTACCCTTGGTATTATAATTGGATGCTGACTTGGTACAAACAGCAGGGTAGTAGGGAGGTTGCACGGCTAGCGGTGAGTGCAAGGACAGGTACTGAGAATAATAGGTGTTTTATTCTGTGGGGCTTTGACCACTAGTAGGGCTGTCGAGCCGTGTGTGTGTGTGTGTGTTTGTTTGGTTGCATGTGCAAGTCAAGATCCACTCGGTGTATATTGAGGTGGTTAATAGTACTTGTTAGCCTGGCAGGCAGTTGTATTATATTATTGGTTGGCTAACTGAATGACTTCCTGACAGTTGCCGAGCATAGGCCTATTTCAAAGTTTTTATCTCCTTATACCCTCTGGCAGTTGTACCGTCTAGGCTTCTATTTGCATATGACTATCACTTGAGCATGTAAAACTTGAGTGCAGCTGTGATGACAGTGTAGGTGCTGTATGTTACAGAGCATCATCTGGCCAAGGATGAAACGGAAACGCACTCTGTTTCCAAACTGAATCTTCCAAACATTAGCTCTAGAACATTTTAACGGGTCAGTCTTGTGAAGCTTCTGGTGTCACGCAATGTTCCGTCCCTTCTCTGTCTATACTGAGTTTCGGTGCTTTTGTGTCTCCGTGTCTGAATTGCAGGTTGAATGTGTCTTCCTCCAGCGTGGACACCATGAGCACCATCTCGCCGACAGACTTTGACAGCTTGGAGATCCAGCAGCAGTACAATGACATCAACAACCGCTGGGACCTGGCAGCAGAGACTGACTGGGATAATGAGAACAGTTCAGCACGCCTCTTCGAGCGCTCGCGCATCAAGGCTCTCGCAGGTATGCCACACGTTTGGAGGTTAAGTTAATTATATACCGTATGGTAACTGTTTTTAAAGTAACTTTTTTTTAATATGCAACAGGAGTTTGAGAAACAGATGACATTTAGAGACCAAATCACAGGCCAATGGTAATTTGCACCGATCTAATGAGGCTCTGTAGACTGAGGGACAAACTTCATTCTTTTCTGTCCCAAAAGGCACAATTCTCTCTTTATAGGGCAAGACCGAAATACCTCCAAAATGAGGACAAAGTCAGGCAGCTGTATCGTCAATTCACCACAGAGCAATAAGCAGTGATGGAATGAGGTGGCGAGGCTCGTCTTCAGGGCTGCTGTAGATGGTGTGGTGAAAATCCAACATCAATATAGCAACACCTAAAGATAAATGAACCATCTAAAATGTTGACAATGTTAGTCAGTTCTCTCAAGTCCCTTAATGTGACCATCGTTTTCAAAAACAGCCATTACCCGACTGTCCAGTGTTCCTGGATGACGATGTGTTTTATGTGCCGGAACGCTCTGCAAAAAGAGATTTGTTGCATTGTGTGCTGTGCTCAAACAGTGGTCTTACTAAAATGAATGAGGAGGCTGCATTTGTTTATACAATGTTGGTCTGAAGGCAGCTTTATTCCCCACCGTACTCTCCTACCCTTGAGATGCTTGACATCCTTCCAATTTGTGCAAATGCATGTCTGTTTGCCAGCCTGTCCTGTTGGAGGCTCCAACTAATGTGACCCAGGTGAAAATCCTGTTGGCTCTATTAGTTGTTGATGTCGTACACTGTGTGTGCGTGTGCGTGTGTGCGTGTGCGTGTGTGCGTGTGCGTGTGCGTGTGTGTGTGTGTGTGTGTGTGTGCGCGTGCGCGCGTGCGCGTGCGTGCCCTGTACCTTCCTGGTTTCACACTCTAAGGATAAAATATCTGTTCATAATTGTCAAAACAAGTTGCAGTATCATGGAGAACCCAGCAGAGGGGAGCAACAGGCAGGCGTGCACACACGCACTCAAAAACCGCATGCTCTAATGGTTTTGAGCACCACTGTAGTCAAAGCACTTCTACAAAGATAAGCCCCATTTCACTTACAAATACAACCTGACTCATTTCCTCATGCCAAAAGGAAACTGACTCTAGGTGTTGCCCTCTTTGTGTTGCCTGGTTGCAAACGCATTGAACTATATTTCAAGATATACTGTATCTCGCTGCCATGTAATTATGGAAAGCAACAGAAGGCTGTAATACTATTGTACAAGTGTGACCAGTGTAGACTGTGTGTGTATGTGTGTGAATACCTGTGACACAATCTCCGTTTCACAAGTGTGGGCTTGATGTGCACATTCTTTATCATGCTGTAGCAGCGATACCCTCTAGGCATAGCCACTGCCTTTTACAACTCATCCCCTAATGTCAAATGCTTTTCTTCCTCTCTCACAGCCTCTCTTAATTCAACTGTCTGCTACTTCTCTATGTAATATGATTGCCTCATTTCCTGATTCACACCTCTTACACCCTTCCAGTCTTTGAGAGCAGCAGCTGCCACTTGTTTCACAGTAGAGAACCACTCCTGTGTTAAGATAATGGTCATTTGCATAAATAACACATATCTACCTTCCTGTACTGTGTGGGAAGCAAAACAAGCCTTGCAAATTTGCCTTTTTGTTTTAAGCAAACGCCCAGCTTCACACTCAAACGGTTACAAACGGTTACATGTTACTTGTGGAAGCATCCACAGTGGGAAAGCAAGAGGCTTTTTGAACTTTAAAAAACAAACAAACAAAACAAACTTAGACTTCATTTCACCGGTTAAGTACATACATGAAATCTGACCTCTGCATGTAGCCCATTCTAGCAGTGGGCTGCTGTAAAGCGGCAGGGGAGCAACCCGGGGTTCAGGACCCCGCTCAAGGACACTTTGACACTTTTACTGTAAGAGCTGGGGATAGAACCGCCGTCCTCGTTGTTACAGGATGGCCCGCTCTACCCACTGAGCTGCCCCAAGCAGCCATATGCCTTTCATTTACACTAAGTTACCGTTATTCTTTATAAACAACACAGACGCATGAATAGTAGAGTATCATATCGAGTCACTGTGCAGCATTTGGTAGATATTTGGACTAAAACTCAAGTGATTGTGGCATGGGTCCAGACCCTTTGAGCGCCAAGGAGGGAGACCAACACTTAGCCAATCAGCACCACGGGTGGGACTAACGCAGTTGTTACGGCCAGAACCGAGGAGCAATAAAAACATTGGACACTATTAACAAATTAATTTCACATATACTGCTTGTCTTCTCTCTCTATCTATCTCTCTATCTATTTATTATATATTTTTTTAAATAACATCGCAGGCTAGTTCTGTTTCCGCTCCACTCTTAAAACACCGACACAAAGTATCACCTGTCCACTTAGAATGAAGTTAGATTCAGGCAGATACATTGATCTCTAGTGTGTTTTTCCCCATTGAAATCAATCAGAGTGTCAGACTGAAGATTGAAACGGTGTGTAACGAGTTGACAGTCCTGTCTGATATCAGGCAAAAGTGATTATGGAACTCTGAAGAGAAATCAACCCTACTTGCTCCGGGTGGGATTCCCTCTCTTCAGATCAGATATTTACTGCCAGTGTTTGTAGTATGGTCCAGCCTTCCGCCCTCCCCCGGGTCCCTCGAGGGGTTGTGCTGTAGGATGGAATAAAATGTGCATGCTCAGCAATAGATCTCTCCTTTCCCCCCTCTGGTAGTGCTTACTCCTCCGCAGCTTCTATCTTTTTCTCTTTCTAATCTGTGTTCACCACACCAGACCATCATTAATTGTCCCACATCTCCCTTTAGCAGACTTCCTCACTGTTTGTTTTCATATTTCACAAGAATCTGAAAATAACTGTTAATCCTATCCAGTGTGTTTATTTATTAGTGTATCTAAATGACGGATGAGTCGTAAAGGGAGGAAACTGCCCAAACATAATATGTTAAGACCCATGTGCCAGACACACAAACCTGCCATCACATCTACCTCTCATGCTAATTTGGGATTGTGATGGTTGATATATGCCCACTGGGATCTTAAATGGCCATTTACCAGTTTACCAGCTCTCTGCTCTTCGTTTCTCGCTGCATGTGACCACTGCGTAGCCTCTGTTCCTCCCAAGGAAGTGTGTTCTCCTCGGATCTCATTATCCCAGTCCCCCTCCATAAACACCCGGTCGCAGAAGGCCCGGAGCATTGGGTCCTCTAATGAGACTCATCCAGATGCTCCCCGCTCATCTGGACAAGCACAGATCAAAAAAAAGCAACCAGACCTTTTTAACCACGGCCCCGTGCTTTGACCAGACCAAAGGCCATCCTCTCCTAAGAAAGGTTGTGAGCTTAGTCCTCGCTGTGTTTACAGTCTTGCACACACAGGCATTCAGTACAGCTGTAACCTTTAGCTTTCGCATTTTTTATGGCGATAGCAGCTGCTAGATAGAGTAAACCTTCCAGTCAATAAGTTATTCAACTTTCAAAATATATTTATCATTTTCTTTTAATGTATTGTTTCAGCTGACCGTATTCTTGGTGTGTATTACACCGATGTACATCTTTATTATTGGAGCACAACCACGGAAGTCAAGTGCACATAAACCTGCTTGAGAATCTGAAATATGTGCCAAAAGGCTGTAATTACTGTCGCTATTTGATGATCCTTTGTTCAGTGATGGAGGAAAATAATTGTTTTGTAACTTTCAAACGCCATCACTACTCAAAATACGAGTCCATTTTCCTCCAGTGTTTGCAAACAATCATTAAATCATTTTAATCTGGCTGTGGAAAAAAAAAATCAACCAGATTTAATATTCATAAAAAGCCAATAAGAAACATTTTTTTTCCTTAACAAGTTGCACCATACATCATTTGTATAATTGTCCCTAATCTAGTAAAACATAAAATGTGTTAATCCTGTGCAGTTCTATAATTGTTTTAGACTGGTAATGACTCACTTCCACCCCCGCGCCGGCCTAACCATCTGCCTGACAAACAGACGCACACGTTTATAATTTCCAATCTTGTTCAGGCAGGAAAGAGCTCGTTGTGTTGCCGATACATTCTCAACGACTTCCTTCCTGCCTTAACGCCTTATCACAGGGCCTGACCACGTGAACAGGAAAAGGAAGATCAAATCTTGTCTTGGAGAGTGATAGAAATAAGAACCACACACAGCGAGACGACAGGATAAGAGGATGCGATCTAATGGGGACTTTCGTGATGTACCTTCTTGGCAGCCCCCCTCCCCCCCCCCGGCTGCTCCCTGGCATTAAGGTGGAGTTGTGTAATCTGCCTCGAGCTACACTGAGCATAGAACTCTTAATGGTTTAGTCCACCTCTACACCTCCTCCCTCCCCTCATCTTTCCACGGTATTCTTCCTTCGCGCTCCTCCCTCAAACACACCTTATGCAAATGACACCATTTTCAGACGGCACAGCAGGCTTTTGTTTACACAGCGATCCGACCGCAGCTGGTTGCTGCTCTGCTCCGCTCCAGCAAATGTGTGTTCAGAGTTTGGAGGGAAGGAATAGCCAGCCTTGAACATCAAGGGAGCGCAACCAACAGTTTTCACTCTGCTCAGAGGCCACAAAGTGTGGCGCAATTCTTCACAAGAGAGGAGGTGAAACGAGAGAACATTTTGTACTTCAGCTTTGTTTGAAATGACTTTTTGAAAAAACCCTCCACCGTTGCACTGCTGTATTTTCATTGGACAAGGTGGGACATACAGTAGAAGAGGTGAAGAACAGGCGGCAACATTTTCAAGCTTGCGTTGTGCCTTTCTGAGGCACAGCACTGAGGGGGATCTAGAAGAAGAGGAGGACAAATCGAGGTGTTTTTTTTGGATATACACAACTTTTATCTTCTGGAAAGCTCTCTGAAGGATTTGACACATTTGTTGTGGGAAAGGTTGCCTCTCGTGTGCTATGCGGGAAAACTCCCATTCACTCTGTATCTGAGAGGAATATTAGGTGAGAGATTCAGAAAAACACAAGGCCATGGACCTGGACCGCAGGGACAGAGAGCCCTGCTTGTCCCCAGCAGCGTTCGTTAATCAGGTGCAATACTCTAACATCCTGGAAGGAAGGTTCAAACAGCTGCAAGGTAAGAGTCGCACTGACCTGTCGATACGGTTGAAAGGGAAATTCCACTCTCTTTGGGAATTTATGATGCACCTTTTATCGAATGGTTTAGATATATTTGAATAAAGAGTTGTTTTATTGACGTCACAGGTTTGAGCCTCAAGTTCTTTATTGTGTGGCGTATGGAAATTAAAAGTTATTGATGAGACTTTTCACACATGTCCTGAAATGTGAAATATTAAGTAGAATAGGACTATTTGGTAGTCCTACAGCAGGTGCTCTGGGTTGTGAACTAGTCCTCAGTAATAGCTCAGCATTTCTCTGGTATCCTCCAGTGAGAGGTTAAAGAGACTCCTCTCTCTCAATTGGGTTCTGTTTTTTAGTGCTTAATGTGGAGAGAATCTAATAGAGCCTTGTAGACACGCAGTAGGCTTCAGCTCAGCTCTAAAGCAGGCAGTCTGGCACCTGATCACTGGGCCACCTGTCCTTTCTTATCTTATTACAATGCACAGCTCTGTCTCTGGCTAAGGCCTGTGAGGTCCTGCAAACGGGAATCATAGAGGCCAGTGGTTGTGACATAGGACGTATGAAATGATGTGGTAATTAAAGTGAAAAGCTAACATTTGTAAATGTTAAATCGAGGCAAAATCAACACTTTTTATTTTATTGTGTGAAGGTTTTTGGTACCTGTTAGAATTCTCGTATTGCCATGTGGCGTGTTCCTGCGAGCTTTAGACCCCTTAGTCACAGTATTTGCAGTAGCTGAGTGTGTTCGGGCATGAAACTGGTATTTCAGTCAGCGGTGTGCATGAAGATCAGTGTTTTGCTCGTTTCCTGTCCCTCCCCGGTTGCTGTCTGGAACGGAGCGCTGTTATAGAGCGTGTTCGAGGGGCAAGTCTACGCTGCATGTTTGGCATTCTTGTAGTGCACCCACAATAAATTAAGCAATATCTTGATTGCCACTGAGGAAGAGATTGGTCAGATTCAACTATGCAAAGTCACGCACAGAGAAGCCACGGTTACATGCCAACATATCTTTTTCAACTTGTCAGGCAAGAAAACCTATACTCGTGTCATTTTTGGGGTCAGATCGGAAACAAATTTTACGCTGACAGGATTTATTCACACTTCCCTACAACAATAATATTGTGAAATGAGGTTCATTCAAACCGGAATCTCTTATTTTTGAACACATGGTCAGGAGAATGGAGATGACAGATGTGTGACACGGGTTATGTTTTTTGTTGTATTGATATGTTCTCGGTGGAGTTTGCTGTAAATATGCACACATACTCAGACACACAACACATTTTGGCAACACCCACTTGTATTTCCAGTCTGACTACCCTTGAGGCTCATTCTTTGCGTCACTCCCTCCCTCCCCGTTCTAAAGCATGGTGTGTGCTGATGAAATAGAAGATGTGCGCATACATAGGTTTGTGTCCGCTTCACACAAACGGAAGCATTTTGCAAACCATACACTGTGTTTGCATTCATTTGAAATATTTGTAGTTTATGCAAAGTAGGTGTTCCCCTACTCAACCATACAATAAACATCTTAACAGAGAACAAGTGTTTGTGTTTCTTAGTCATTTTCAGTGGCAGGAAATTGGTAAAGGCTGGTTTTCAGGACCGATACCAGTCATGAAAGGACTGAACACATCTAGCATTGTTTGCCCCAGTGGTGAGTGATAAGTAACTAAATAACTACGGCCAAGGATGACTGGCTTAATGGAGCACTGGGCCACATGGCTGAATTGAAGGGAGAAGAAAAATCTTCATCTTTGTGCCATTTAACGGTCTTTATTGACACATGGCGGAACATTTTTTGACCGACCTTCACATTATCCTTTAACCCATAAAATCATTCATGTCCAATTTAAGAGAACATATACAGCTATTTCAAACCCTGACATTTTCTAGTGGCCCAAATGACACCATGCACATTGTATTATGCAATCTTATGGTTCCTCATGTGTAAAATGCAATAGAGAGATGTGTGAAAGTCTATATTGCTTAATGCTTCCTGATATTGATTTTGGCGCCAAGACAGATAAATTGTCAGTTTGATTTTTTACGTTGCTGTTCATAGATTAAGTGTAGTTTGTTTGAGCCCAGGGTCATTGTCCTGGCTACCTGCACTATCTGAGTCAACTGCTGTGGACTTAAGTTTGGACTGTCAATCAGCAGGCATTAGCAGTATGCCTCTATACAAATACACAGTACTTTGACACAACCAGAAATTTTTTTGCCTTCAAGGCAACACACACTCAAATGCAGAAATGTGAAAAGATGTCCAAACAAAGTCTGCAGCTCTGATGTTTTTTGTACTGAATTGACTCATTTCACACTGTAGTTTCTGGTTGTTATCTTTCAGTCTACCTCTATAGCCTTTTTTTCCTCATGTAATTGTATTCTGACTTTTTGGTCTGTTTGGCCAAATCCCAACAAAGAGATGACCAAGACATGTTTTCTCTCCCTCGGTGAATGCCTTGCTGCCTGGATGAGAAGCCTTTCTGTTCTTACATACTTTATTCAAGAATCTGAATTTTTGAAAGGGATCAATGTCGAGTCTTAGGTCAAGTTTCACGTCTAGTGGCACACTATGAATTTAATGTTGTAATTTAATATTTCTAACACTCCTGGTGAAAGCCCTGACTCCAGCGGCCTCCAGCTGTAACTCAGAGTCACATTACCGTGGTGAAGTTTCACCACACGCACACACAAAATGCCTTTTGTGTTTGTACAGTTTTCCCCAATGTTGACAGTTTCCTGCTTGGAAGGGTAACAAGAAAGTGCTGTTTTGGATGCTGTAGGAAAATGATTTTCTTGTTGACTTTTCACACCCTAATGTGTCCAGATGTTATGGCTGAGAGCTGCCTGTTTCTGTCTCTTTGCTCATGTGATTGGCCTCGGCCGGCCCCCTCCTCCCCTATCTTCTCCATTATGAGCCGCAGCTGCAGATGGCACAGAGGGGCATGACCTGAAGGGCATGTTGAGTTCCTTCACTGCCTTCAGAAAAGGGAAAGAGGATAGTTCTGTATTCACCCTTTCAGTGTTTGTCGTTGTAAGAGCAAACCTGTTGGCTCGGCAAAACACATTGTCTTTCTAAACTTGTGGCCACAAACTGTTAAGTGTAACAATAACTCACGCCACATGAGGCAATGCGGCGGTTTTACCACAGCCCCACTCTCAAAGTCTTAAGCAAAGGAAGGGCAGTTCTGCTTATACAAGGAGAGAAAATGTCAAAACATGTGCATCTATACATGCCATTTTGCTCACTTAGTTTTGCACTTAGTTTTTACTTGTTCACAGTTGGATATTACAAAGAATTGGTCTGATGTTATGCAGGGATGCCCACCTAAACGCTGTAGACATGTAACACCGAGGGTTTCAATTTCCTGCAGAAATATACAAAGTAAGAGTGAAATAATAAGTGCACTCAATGATTTGATCAAACAGTGTCGGGTACATACAATACCACATTCTGTACTCTGATTGAAGTTGTTTTAGACTTCCTAGTACTGTTCTTTTATAACTGAAGCAACTGTTGACTTTGAAGGTGTAGTAGGTATTTGAACCTTAATTTAAATTCTAATACATACAGATTTACAAATCCAAACTCCCTGATGGTTTGTTCTCATTGCCCATGGCATCCATTCAGTATCACACTCTGAGCTCAAACCACTCACTGGTGTCAGTAAATAATGGGAACCACTAAGCACAAAACATACATCCTGCTTTGGACTATTTGACTTTTTTTCATCACTACTCTTTGTGATAAATGCTTCATGAAGACAAATAACAGACTCAAATTCAAGATGTCAAAGCCGTCCTCTAATGAGTGCCTTTGGTCTGCTCTGTAATCTCAAACAGCACAACAGTGTCGGGAGGACTACACATATTTGTGTATTTTGTAGGCTCATGTATTTTTTTGCAACCTCGACTACGTGAATTTCCTTCATGGGTAAATGAAAGGTAAGCTTGAACTTGGATTTAGGGTTAGTACAGTTTCATGGTTATGTTTACATTTTCTTTTGTGTGTCAGATGTTGCCACTAATCCAACAAAAAATGAGAGATGCCTGATCTGTTTAAGATATCGGATAGATTCAGTGGAGAGACACCAGGTTATGCTTTCATCCAGATTTACTTAAACATGCTAAACATGGTAGATATTTAGTGTCAAACCAGAATGTCCATACACATGACCATACACACCAATCACAATGTGGTTTTCTGATCACTTTATATACATCACACTTGACTTTTCCTTAGTTCTTCAGTTGTTTCATGTACAACTTAAATGTTCAGAATTAACTATACAAACAATGTTAGTAGTACAACAACCTGAGATTGCTACAGTTGCATTTTAGAATATCTTTCATATTTTATATTTATTGTAAGATATATATATAATCTGAGTAAGAGCAGAGCTGAAAGCGAGAGAAGAGTCAGACTCGCACTGAGTGTTTTCCTCTATCTTTTAGCACAAAACCATAATCTTGTCTGTGTGGGAATGACCAAAAGAAGGTTATTAAAACAGATTAAAGCCGCCAGATTAATGGAAGCAGTTTGCTCATTCTTCTTGAGAAGGGGCTGACCAGAGGCACTCATTACGCAAGCTCAGGGTGGGAGAGGGACCGGATGTCGAGAGCTTTGAAGTCAAGGGCATTTCAACCAGCCAGGAAGGGAACCAGGAAGGGTTAGGGAGGAAGGCATGACCTGGGCACGACATAAAACCAGATTAAATTGTTAGCAGCACTTAATGATTACCAGCCTGTGCATCCATTTCCTATAGCTCCTCTGAAAGCTTTTCGCATGTTTGGGAGTGAGAAAATAATCACAGGACGGTAGTCCAGTGGGTTTGACAGTGAATGTGGTTCATGGAAATGAAAAGTGGACAAAATATGCAGTGTGCATTTGTTGCTATTGTGCGAAGTGCTTACCATGGTAAGCTATTTATGGATGGAGTCACTCCTTGTCCTCTGCGCTGAAGTGACGCCACTGGGAGCCAAAGTGCAGTGTCATGCAACACAACGAAGGGATGCAGGATTCATTGAGAAGACCGTGAGCAACATAGGAAAACTTAAATAGGCTCAGCGGGAGGTCTCTGTCTCTATAGCCCCCCCCCTGCACACTGTCTGACATGTAATACATCAGTCAGTGTAGGGATTGTTAACCAATGTGAAACACTTGACAGCATGGGATTTGAATGTGTTTTCAGATTTTAAATATGTACCAACAAAAACATTTATCAATTTTTCCAAAACATTCTGACAATACATGCTACAGATCTATTAATTAATCCAAATTCTTTCTTTTTATTTGTATTTTGCCATTTTCTAGAGATCTGTCTTTGGAACACTGGCTAACACGGTAGTACACTGAACAGCCAGCCATCGTGGCTTTATTCCTGTGTATTTCATAGCATCAATGATGGTTGTTCACTCAAGATTTGATTTGACCCTTGTTGCAATGGGGACCACTTTATTTAACAAAAAGTGGCATGCGGAAAATATAGAAACTTTCCCATGGGAAATCATTAATTTAAATTAAAGTTTTAAATTGACATTGTTTTGGCTATTGTTTAGAATATGCTCATAAAGCTCTGCCTCCTCTGACCGCCCGGGCCGCTGCCTTGCTCCCCACAGTCGCTCCTCCCTGTGGCTTCCAGTCGGGGTTTCCTCGAGGCGCGTGTTCAGCCGTTGGGCCTCTCGTCGCCTCTCCATGTCCACCGGCCCCGCAGGTGCCGTTTCAACCAACACCTGGTCTTGGTCTCGTCCCAACCTCCTCGCCCCCATAATATGAATTAGTGACATACGACTTGTTTGTCTTAAACGGCACATAGTGTAAGTTGTTGTGATGTGACATTGTTTTCCATTATGGATGTGCATGAGCCTTGGCTCAGCGATTCATTGTGTTGTATATGTCTCCATTTTATCACCAAATATGATCCGAGCCTCTATGAGCCACACAGACAGGATCAAGTCTGGCGGCGTATGTGCTCAGATTACCTGTAGATAATCATCGTCATCAACAGTGCCAAAGTTTATTTGGGGGTTAAATAGAAAGCAACAGCAAGCTAAATCCCAGCACCTTCAATAGTAGATACTGCACTGGCCGAGCCAGGCCCCCACTATACTCCCCCACCTTGACGTATACTTAAAGCATGTTTAAAGTGACTGGACATGCCCAAATATGCCTTTGAAACATCCAATGATGCCTGTAACTACTAGTTCTGATCTGCCATTAGTAAACAATGGGGAAAAAACATGGCCTAGAAAATTCTAATCGCTTGTTTGCCTTGCTTACACAAAAACAGGCTCAAGAAGTACAGGCAGATTTCCAGGATAGTCCAGGGAGCTTTCAATGCTCACTTCTGTGAAATTTAAATGAGAATATATTTAATTAATGCTTTTAAGGCACATACAGTACTACTCAATGATTTAGAGGTAGAGTCCAGTTTTAACATTCATCATATTTTGTATTGTAGTAAAATATCACAGAAAAAATAGGTTGTTGATTAATATATATTAGATATAGTGTATACTTGTTAGGAATGCATATAACATTCAGAGCAGCAAATATTTATTTAGTGGTGGATCGCAGGCATGTCGACATAAGTAAATAAGGCAGTTTTTATGACACCTTGCATGAAACTATTGCCTTAAACTGTCCACGTTTCAAGGCTGGTGTGGAAAGATATTACTGATTATGCAATGCTTAGTAAGACTAACTAGTAATTACTCGGCTTGCTTTGTAATGCTCACAATTTCCCACTATTCTCTCTTGTCCTCTATTGTGTAATTGTGTAACAATGTTTTCAGGCTCTGCAAGTATTTTGCATCTGACAACATGCGGGAGACATAGTCTCGGGTTCTTGTCTCACCTTCAGCCACCAGCCTGTTCTGTTAAAAATAAACACAGTTTCTGTTGCAAAGCATTCTTACGGGTTAGTAAAAATGATAAACCATTGACGTGGATGTGCAAACGTTACAGTTGACATATCCTCCCGTGCGCTAACCACACAATCCACAAATGTCACATTGTTAGAGAAAACAGCTGCACCGCTGTTGGCCTTATCCACCGTAACAGCTACTGATGACAAGTTTGTGTTTGTTTAACAGAATGATATTCGTGTTTGTCTATCCTTGTGTGCTTGTTCAGTAGCCTTGTTATTAGCAGCGGAGCACCAGCAAGGTTGCAGTAGTTCTTCTTCAGGACCCCTGCCCACTGCCTCCTCCTCAGGGCCGGGTGCTGTCACAACATGACCAAGCGCCAGGAGGAATGTAGGCTCCTCAACTGAAGCTCACCTGCCACAGTAATCCACCTCTGCTGGCTCATTGAACAGCTTCAAATCGCTTAGTGGTCCTTTAATAATGGAATAATCTGTTAACGTGGTGCATGGGAGAGATGGGAAGAGAAACAAAGCAGGTTTAGTGAGGCAGTTCTTTGAACGTTCAAATGAGAATAAAATGAAAGGAAAAAGGCCCCAAAACTCAAACAACCAGAACAGCCTTTTACAGTATGTAACGGACCAACCAGGGCTAAAATACAGCGGGGCTGTTTGCCTGATAGTTGTTGTTTGAGCGTGATGCCATCAAATTCTCTTGTTTGTCTGATATCTCTGAACGTAGGTAAACCAGGAAAATGTACACATGTCCAGAAGACAAAGGGCTGATAGCTGGTTAGCAGATAACATCTCCAACCCTCCTAATATACCTGTAGGCTATGAAAGACACCTGCTTTGAATGAACTTTGTCTTTACATGTTACTTATTATTTCTATCATCAAAACTTCAAGTATTTATTTGTGCTGAATCTGGAAATTTGAAAACTCAAAACACATTGTTGAGGGCTTTTTCATAAAACGTGTTGACTCATGTGTATGTGTAATTTTGGAGCTATTAACAGTAATGTCATTGGGTTTATCTGCTGTTCAGCTCTTTGTCTGTAATGCATGTGCCCCCTCCATTATTACCCAGCCCTCAAGCAGGAAATTGGAGAGGTATGCCGGGGTGAGACATCAGTAGATGATACATAATGCTCATGTGCTCGTGCAGTCTTGTGTGAGATACGGACAATTCAAGAACCAGTTAATATTTGGAAATTTAGATTTTTACTACTCTACTACACAAGAATACACCCAAATAGACGATCATGGGTATTCATACTACAAGCAGGTACATGTCACTTACCAGCAGTACAAAAAGCCACATATTTCTCTTTTTCATTTAATGTTCGGCTCTCTTCTCCTACCCACTTCCATGTGTTGTTCTGCTGCCCTCAGCGCTGGTGCAGAGCACGGACAGCCTCATTTTATACTGATTAATGGAATATATTCTGTTATTGTTTCGTTTAATGCGGGTTAGTGCACGTTGGCAGACACTGCTGTCAGGAGAACCGAGGCAAGGAAGTGCGATCCACAGTGCTGTGTCATTGCATCACTGAGCTAGGGTAACAAACCCGTTTTAGTGATGTTTTCTTGACGGTGTGACTTGAGATTTTCATTTCAATGCTGCGAGATCCCCAAAACACAGACATTTTTAACATTAGCTGTGACAGTCTTTATTGTTTGTTTCAGGAAATGATCAGCAGATTGCTGTAACCTTGCTGTTAAAGCACAACATTACAAGAAGCTATCTGTATTAGTTATTTCAAAAGAGGACCTCTCCAGTAGTACAGTATAGATACAAGGGAAACACCTACAGCTCGCAACAGGTCAAGCGTTACGTCCCCTGGTATTACTACACCTTAGAAAGCTTGTGTGACATTTCAAAATCTTGTTCTTTTTTTAGCTGACAGTTGGTAGAGTGGTAATTTGCACAACATGCTGGCTTTGGTCACTTCACATTGCTCTTTTTGCAGTGGCTTAGTATTTCTTAATCAGTCAAAGACAGTTATGAGTTAATAAGTAGTAATACTTCCTGAGCCACTAATAGCTTTCTTTTATCATGCTTCAACCAATCTCATTCACTTTCAGTGCAAACAAAAGATTTTTTTTAAATTCCACAAGAACTGTCATTATTGTACTGACCTCGTGATTAAATCTCGTGGACCTCTTTTGATACGACTATGTTCAACTTGCTGACCTTCAAAATGTCCCACTATTACATGAACTGCCTTCATATGTGGACCTTGCCTTCGGGGTTGAAAGCCGATAGTGTTGCATTTGAACGTCACAGTAGTTTGCAGTTGCAAGGCTTACGTTCTACATGAGATCAGCATGTAGCATGTATGTGGTTTAGAGAAATGCAATGTGTATTGTTCTATAAAACAAACCATGCTGTCTGAGCTTTAACTTCAGTAAAACAAGACCGTTGGCAACATTTAGTAATAATACTAAGAAATGGTTGAATCGAATAGGGAGAAGGATACTTTGTGTACAGACCTTCCCCCTCGAGGCTGATTTGATGCAACATATGAAGCGCACAAGATGTAACTTTTGGGTTCATGTTGTTACACCAAGCTGCTTTGAAGGCTTTTTCTCATTGTTTTATGAGCGACATTGATCTTCACCGTTGTATTTAATTCCACACGGATGCATGTAGGTTTTATTTTGTCATCTCATTATCACAGAGCTGCTCCTCTGATCCATTTACTGTCTGCTTCAGGTCATTAAGTACAATGCTACAATGGTGCTTTCAAAAGGCAGGAAGACCTTGCGTCCTAGAAATGAGGTCACCTTGTTAGGTGGCAAAGCAGGATTAGCTTCTTACTCCCTCGGTCCATATGTCTGAGCTGCTGTTACAGCTTAATTTATTGTGATTCTATTTTTTTTTTTTAGTCCTGCTCCAATGAAGAAACCGCAAATGCCATTGTCTTCATGTGCAGTTTTGCATTGTCACTTTTCTCTCCTTAAATCACTTCATCAGAGTAATTAGCAAAGCACACGTGAGCGGAGTCATCAGTACACTTTGGTCCGAGGAGTGAAAACCTCTCACTAAGCTGTCAATGCAGTGATCCTATAGAATTAATGGCGTAGCTTATCTGTGAAATGAACTGCTCAGGGCCAGGGCTTCAGTCCGCGTGATTTACTGTCATCCGTGTGCTCTCAGGAGTGACCAAAGTTGGAGACTGTGTTGGTGTTTGTTTCGAAGCCAAATTGATTCTTTGTAAATATATATATCCCTGGCGGCATTGATATTGATGCCGGTGGCATCTCAGTCAGGGGAAGTCAATTGTACTCTTGGTGTAAATCAACTTCAGCCCCTCTCTCTCTCTCTCCCTGTTGTTTCTTTTGCAGATGAGCGTGAAGCAGTACAGAAGAAGACCTTTACCAAATGGGTAAACTCTCACTTAGGCCGTGTGACTTCTCGCATTGGTGACTTGTACACGGACCTGCGCGATGGCCGCATGCTAATCCGCCTTCTGGAGGTGCTCTCGGGAGAACAGCTGGTCAGTATAATCTGTGGTCACACAGAACCCCCCCCCCCCCCTCTCCCTCTCTCTGTCGTAACCCTGACCCAGGTCCTGAGCATGACCCTCACCCTGCACCACAAGTCAGGAGGAAGGAGAAATCATGCTCTCCATTTCTTCTTTCTTTTTTTATGTACTTCTCCTCCTGCTTCGACTTTTAAATTACTGCCGCCCTTTCGTCTCCATGTATGTTGTAATCTTTATTTTTCCTCTGCTCCCCTCAGCCAAAACCCACTAAGGGCCGCATGCGTATCCACTGCCTGGAGAATGTTGATAAAGCCCTGCAGTTTCTCAAGGAGCAAAAAGTCCATCTAGAAAACATGGGTTCACACGACATTGTAGATGGGAATCACCGTCTCACCCTGGGTCTCATCTGGACCATCATCCTTCGCTTCCAGGTAACATATAGAGTAGTGTTGAAGAGCGTGTGCCACGTGAAGCGGGTTTGGCTTTGAGATGTCAGGTCTCTGCATGGAGCCTAGCCCATCCTCAAATCCTAATAGAAGTTAATACTGCTGCATTGTGATTTAAAAGATATTCATGCTAATATATTCATGCTAATATTTTAGTCTAACTTGTCTAATTTGGTATAATATACAAACGGATAATAGATTATAGTCATGACATTGCAAGGACTAGTTATCTAGCAATTGTGTAAAGTGATGTGGGAACAGTCTTAACTAAACAATGCTGTGCTGACAGATCCAGGACATTAGTGTGGAGACTGGGGACAACAAGGAGAAGAAATCCGCTAAAGAGGCCCTGCTGCTTTGGTGCCAAATGAAAACTGCTGGGTGAGAAAAGAGTGGGAAAGGGATGACTTAATCACACGGGATAGATACTTTTGATTTGTTGAAGATATACCTAACCGTTTATGATATTAGTGGTTTTACTGAAGTGGTAACTGATGAGTTAATGATTGATGACTTCTTATCTGGCCTCTGCAGATACCCCAATGTCAACATCCACAACTTCACCACCAGCTGGAGGGATGGCCTGGCGTTCAGTGCCATCGTGCACAAACACAGGTCATTGACTTCTTCCTGTACCTCCTACAATACAACTGGCCCCTGTTAAGCATATACTTGTGATTCATTATAACAGGTCTTTCCTTTAAAGAATATTCACCCTCTCTTTTATCTTTCTTAACCTAATGAGCACCTGTCCCAGTACCAGGGGTCTCAGGGGTGTTTTTATCCCCTTTTTTTATTTAGGTCTCCTCCTACTCGTCCCATCCTTCAGTCTGCACTATGGCTGAAAGGATGAAAATAGGGAGTAAGATGACCTAGGTCACAGAAATAATAACCCACTTATTTTTGATGAAGAGCCATGCTTGATAACTCTCTTGCACACCCTGCTGTTCAATGCAATGAATGTCTAAGGTGATACTTGATATATGAATGCAAACATTGCTTTCATTAGAGTTAGTGAACCAATTCATGTAAACCATGACGCTGCCATTTACATGATCAGGCCCCTTTCAAACTACAGTCACAACAGCAGGCACTTACAATATGCAAATAGTTTGTTAAAGCAATGCGATTTCATATGTTTCATGAACTAGGAACATGCTGTGGAGTGTAATGTTTCATGACCATTGTACAATTCAAACCTCTGGGCATGCTCACTGAGCCTCCATGAGGAAATAGCATTTTTTGTCCGCATTCTCATATTTTGGAAATGCCAATTCATGCCTATTTGGTCATTAAAGTTTGAGTGATTTACTGATTTTTACATCCTTCCAATGCATTAGTAAGCTCAAAATTCAAACCTGGTTCAGGCAAGAATAAGCAATAATTGGCAGGAACAGCTTGCCTAATCCACAGATAAACCTGTGTGCCTGCAGATGACTATACCTAAATCCAATGGATCATTTAATGCACTCTGGTCAGTAAACATAGACATGCTTTGAAGTGGACTGCAAAATGTTTTCACTCTATACAACAGATAAGTGATGCTATATGTCTACATGTAAGCCTGAATTGTATTGCTATTGGCTTTCACCCTGCTCTGCCATCTGTTATTATTAAAACCATAATTTGTCCCTGGTCTTTGCAGACCCGACGTGATTGAGTTTGACAACCTGAAGAGGTCCAATGCTCACTACAATCTTCAGAATGCTTTCAATGTGGCTGAGAAGGATCTTGGGCTCACCAAGCTGCTGGACCCAGAAGGTGAGTGCGTAACGCCTCCGCAAAAACATCGAAGCCTTTCTGTCACAAGTCACGCTGACGGCCTGACACCGTCCAACAAGGCACTAAACTGTCGTTCGAAGCAGACTGATGCCTGTTGATTGCAACACCACATCACACGTCAGCTACAGTGACATCACAAAAAGCATGTCCAAAGATAGTAACAGTTTGGCGCCAATTAAACTCCCCATTCATGCTGTTTCGATACTTAACTGTGTTGTTTGTGCATGAAAAGGTTTATGGTCACTCAAGTAAAAGAAAGAGTTCCGTGTACATCGATCATGTTTCTTTCTCTCCAGATGTTAATGTTGATCAACCCGATGAAAAGTCCATCATAACCTATGTGGCAACCTATTACCATTACTTCTCGAAGATGAAAGCTCTGGCAGTGGAGGGCAAGCGAATTGGCAAGGTTAGCTGTGTGTGTGTGTGTGTGTGTGTGTGTGTGTGTGCGCGTGTGCGTGTGTGTGCGCGCGTGTGCGTGCGTGCGCGATGTGTAGAGTTGCTTTGATTCACAGATCCCTCTCGGTTGCAGGTACTGGACTATGCTATCGAGGCTGACCAACTGATAGAGAAGTACGAGACCCTTGCCTCGGAGCTGCTGCAGTGGATTGAGCAGACCATAGGGACGCTCAATGATCGGCAGCTAGCTAACTCACTGAGTGCTGTGCAAAACCAGCTGCAGGCTTTTAACTCCTACCGGACTGTGGAGAAACCCCCCAAGTGAGTGGGTTAATATAACCCAGTGAATGAACCCAATGCTTGTTATCAATTAGGATCCAAAGTGAGAAGCTGTACATTATGTCAAACCAAGGTGGTTTCTGTCTCCACAGATTTACAGAGAAAGGAAACTTGGAAGTTCTCCTCTTCACTATCCAGAGCAAGATGAGAGCAAACAATCAGAAAGTCTACATGCCAAGAGAGGGCAAACTCATCTCTGACATCAATAAGGTATGGGTTGCTCTACAAAAGGGCTCCAAATGGTTTTCCAACAAGAAACGTAATCAGCATGTAGCATGTATGCTGTATTGGTATCCTAGTTGCAGGGTGTTACAAACTTCCTCTGTTTTCTTGTGGCAGGCATGGGAGCGACTGGAAAAGGCAGAGCATGAACGGGAGCTGGCACTGAGAAACGAGTTGATTCGCCAGGAGAAGCTGGAGATGCTCGCTGCACGTTTTGACCGCAAAGCAGCTATGAGGGAAACGTGGCTGAGTGAGAACCAGAGGCTGGTGTCTCAGGTAAGACAACTAAAGACACACATGTGTGGCTACAGATGCATTCTTATTTCTGACTTGAATACATTGAACAGTTCTGCTGTAATCAAGCTCACTTTCCTCCGTTATTAGGACAACTTTGGAACTGACTTGGGAGCTGTGGAAGCTGCCACCCGCAAACACGAAGCGATTGAGACAGACATTGGGGCATATTGGGAGCGAGTGGCCGCTGTGGAGGCCGTTGCCAAAGAGCTGGAAGCAGAGAGGTACCATGATGTGCGGCGTGTTACTGCGCGGAGGGATAATGTGCATCGACTCTGGGAATACCTGAAAGAGCTTCTGGCTGCACGCAGAGAGCGGCTGCACGCCCATCGTGACCTCCAGAGACTGTTTGAGGAGATGCGCTACATCATGGACTGGATGGCAGACATGAAGGTACTGTGCTCACGGTGTTTTAACTCGTTTGAACTGCTGTGTTGCATTCCTACTCTCTGTTGGCTTTGTTTTTAATCAACAAAAAGGAATTTCCTAATCCTCTCATTAAGTTGGTGTTTGTTCACATATGTCCTCGGCAGCTTTAGTGTCTGCTTATCTGAGGACCATTAACAGCAGTAATTAGCTTTTTACAGGCCTGAGCTGTGTTGGCTTTACTGAGGTTGGCTGAGGTCTTTTTTTTACCTTACATGGTTAAATCTGGGTCTTAATTCGAATAATTATTATAATAATAATAATAGTTTTACACTTGTGAATATTTATCAGTTGTGTATCTGTTTAAAATATAGCATGTATGCCTCTCTGCTACTCTGAGGGCGTGGCCTCGTTGGCCACCCACCACCTTAAATAAATATCGCACTATTTGCTGCTTTTGAGCTTTGACCCGTTCCATTGTTAGCCTTTGAGGTTTTCTTTACACTTCCCAGTTGAAAAACAGTTAAAGGTGTTTCATTTTTATGGGGGACAGCTGTCTGCGTTTGTTTGTCTGGGGTGGAGTTGTTCAGGATATGAATCCATTTCTTCTGTCATTTTCAGTGGTTACTGGTATATAATTAGAATGCTTGTATACAGTTTATTGTCTGTATTTAATTGTGTTTGTAGCAGCAAGTTAATGGTCTGAAGCTACAGCTTGTTGAAATTCTGCTGTCAGCCATTACTGGTCTTTGGCCGTTTAAAATGTCACGATGTGCCAAACATAGCTCATAAAATGGTAATGATTCAAAATATATAAATAAATATATATTTGTTTTAAATGTTAGTAGACAAAATACAAAACTAGATTCCTACCTTGTGGGTGCGGTTGCAAACAGTTTGGAGGTTTTCTTTTTTAAATTCTATTTATATTAAACAACAAATCTTCTGTTTTAGGGTCGTCTGCAGTCTCAGGACAGTGGCAAACATTTGCATGATGTGTTGGACCTACTGCAGAAACACACTCTGGTAGAGGCTGACATTTCAGCTCAGGCAGAGAGGATCAAGGCAGTTCAGGGAACGGCACAGCGCTTCACTTCCTATGAACAGAGTGAGTCTACAGATCATGTAGATTTAGTCTCATCTATTTGTGCACAAGATCTAAGTGCAATGTATTCCTGCCTTTTCTAATTGCCAGCCTACAAACCGTGTGAGCCGGGACTAGTGAGTGAGAAGGTTGACCTCCTCGGGCAAGCCTATGAGGAGCTTGGTCAGCTTGCTGGGAAACGCAGAGTGCGCCTGGAGGAGTCACGCCGCCTGTGGCAGTTTCTGTGGGATGTGGGAGAAGAGGCAGCCTGGATCAGAGAGCAGGAGCAGATCCTGGCCAGTGGAGACTGTGGCCGTGACCTCACTTCTGCCCTTCACCTGCTCAGCAAACATGAGGCCTTCAGGGACGAGATGGCAGCCCGTTACGGCCCCCTGAGTAACAGCATCGCTGCCGGAGAGGCTTTAGTTGAGGAGGGACACTTTGGAGCCCCAGAGGTCACCGAGAGGATTCAAGACATCCGTGCACAGTGGACACATCTGGAGGAGGTGGGTGGTGATCACGATTCATTGTATTTGTACTGTATAAATGGTTGCATTTATTGTTTTTTTTTTGTGTTTGTAATTGTCCTGCTCAATCTGCTCCCCAGACAACTAAGCTCAGAGAGCAGAGCCTCAAGGAAGCTGTAGCCCTGCACCAGTTTCAAACAGATGCCGATGACATGGAGGTATGGATCATGGAGACACTTAGACAGGTGTCAAGTCAGGAGGTGGGCCATGATGAGTTCTCCACCCAAACTCTCGCTCGCAAGCAGAGGGAGGTAGAGGAGGAGATCCAAAGTCACCGCCCCGGCATCGACTCCCTGCACGAGCAGGTCCAAGCACTGCCAGAGGCCTATGTACATTTCCCTCAGGTATGTGTGCTTTATTTTTCTTATGCTTCCTCAGTGATGACTTACTGTTTGTGGTGCTAAATATTGTTTATGGCTGATTGTAGGTGGATGGTCGCCTACCTGCTATTGAGCAGAGTTATGAAGAACTGGAGTCTCTGTCAGCAGCTCGGCGCCAGGCTCTGGAAGGTGCCCTGGCCCTCTACCGCATGTTCAGTGAAGCTGGTGCCTGCCAGCTCTGGGTGGAGGAAAAGGAGCAGTGGTTAGATGGCATGGAGATCCCTACCAGACTGGAGGACTTGGAGGTGGTGCAACAGAGGTTAGTCTGGGCGAAAGGGGAGAATGTTGATACAGAAGATTTAATTCGTCTGAAATCGTATCCTTTGAAAATATGTGAATTAATAAGCTTTCTTTCACAAACAGTTTTATTATCTACCTAAATATCTAGTCTATTAGATTAGACTTTTACGAATGAGTGAATTGATGCTGGTCTATTATTTATGGCTGCAGATTTGAGACACTGGAACCTGAGATGAACAACCTAGGCACTCGTGTCACTGATGTGAACCAGGTGGCCGAGCAGCTACTGAGCTCCGAAAACTGTAACAAAGACCAAATCCATCAGACACGAGACCAACTGCACAACAGGTCAGAGCAAACATATGAGGCCCAGTAAAACCCACCATTTAACACAGAAATACATTTGTCCTCAATAAGCACTGTGGTTAGCATTTTAGCCTAAATATTACATC
This sequence comes from Anarrhichthys ocellatus, assembly GCF_004355925.1. Lineage (NCBI taxonomy): Eukaryota > Metazoa > Chordata > Actinopteri > Perciformes > Anarhichadidae > Anarrhichthys > Anarrhichthys ocellatus. The sequence continues at coordinate 1,782,907 of NW_022280048.1, read as the reverse complement.
TGCTGCGGTCCCTAGATGGAAGGAGTTCGAACAACTGGCTGGCCAAAAGAAAGTGGCCCTAGAATCGGCCCTTAACATCCAGAACTACCACTTGGAGTGTAATGAGATCCAATCTTGGATGAAGGAAAAAACCAAAGTGATTGAATCCACCCAGAGCCTGGGCAATGACCTGGCTGGAGTGATGGCGCTGCAACGCAAACTCACTGGCATGGAGAGGGACCTGGAGGCCATTCAGGTATGAAGAGGTCACATGCAGTGACTCATTGGTGAGGGATGTGAACGGAACAGACTGTGTAATAGATAGTCAATTATTTTGGGCTTCGTGTTGATGTATCTTGTCGTCATATCTGCGTTAAAATCATTTTTCATATCCGTTCAGGGCAAACTGGATGACCTGAGCAACGAGGCTGAAAAACTGGCCTTGGAACATCCAGATCAGGCAGGAGAGATCCAAGGACACCTGGCAGAGATTCAAGAGGTGTGGGAGGAGTTGAACGCCACCATGAAGCGGCGCGAGGAGTCATTGGGCGAAGCCAGCAAGCTGCAGGGCTTCCTCAGGGATCTGGATGACTTTCAGTCCTGGCTGTCCCGCACCCAGACAGCCGTGGCCTCGGAGGACATTCCAACCTCTCTGCCTGAGGCTGAGAGTTTGCTAGCCCAGCATGAGAGTATTAAGAATGAGGTGGACAACTATAAGGAGGACTACGAGAAGATGCGAGCTGTCGGCGATGAGGTGACCCAAGGTCAGACAGATGCCCAGCACATGTTCCTGGCCCAGAGACTCCAGGCACTGGACACTGGCTGGCATGAGTTGCGTCGCATGTGGGAGAACCGCCACAGTCTCTTGGCCCAGGCCTTTGACTTCCAGACTTTCTTGAGAGACGCAAAGCAGGCAGAGGCTTTCCTCAACAGCCAGGTTAGGAACATGCACTGTGGAATTAAAGCCTGTACCAGAGAGTTATAGAAACTAAATGAATTCATTGAAACAAAAATCATTTATCAACGTACTGCTTTATTGGTCAGTGTCTACAGTCCAGCAGTCGATGCCAAATCCCTGTGTGTTTCTGAAATACTAGATATACTGCATGATTTAAGTGGAGGATTGAGTCTTTAAGCAGAGCATGGGTTACTATGAGTTGGATAGAAATGTAAATATAATTCAAATTACATCGCAAAATCCATTCATAGTCTCAATTAAATACAATTGATCAATCAAATTGATTCAATGTTTGAGATTTGCGATGCCAAAAGTAAAGTAGTGAAATATTTTCCAAGCTTATGTTTGTCACTCTGCTCCCACAATGTTTTTTAGGCCAACACATGTATGTTGTTGTTCTTCTTTACCCTCATGTTGATACTGGGTTGTTTACCCAATATCCCGATATATCAATTTGGCATTGGAATTAGATAATTGCACATAAGAAATGTTTTTAAAGAATGGCATTTGTTTCCTCTCTGTGTAGGAGTATGTGCTGTCCCACACAGAAATGCCCACCAGCCTTCAAGGAGCAGAGGAGGCCATTAAGAAGCATGAGGATTTCCTCACCACCACAGAGGCCAGTGAGGAGAAGATAACTGGTGTGGTGGAGGCTGGACGGCGCCTCATTAACGACAGTAATGCAAACTCTGATAAGATCCAGGAAAAAGTCGATTCCATCCAGGAAAGGTTAGAGCAAGCCACATTGGATGTATTGATGGTGTAATATTTGAAGACAGGATGTGTATTTAGTTTTCTGCTTAATTTTCTCCAGGCATCTGAAGAATAAGGAGGCTGCAAATGAATTGCTGGCTAAGCTTAAGGACAACCGGGAACTTCAGCACTTCCTCCAAGATGGACAGGAGGTAAAAATAATTTTTAAAGTCAAATAAAATAGCATAATCAATAAATGAGTAGAAGATGCTTATGGGATAAATATGTGAAAGGTATCTATAATTATAATTATGAGTATAAATGGCTTCTTTAATCATAAAATACAAACTATAGAATTTTTGTTGATCACTTGTATTTCTTTATGTTTCGTGCCCTGAAAGTATGTAACACTTAATAATATAAAGAAGTTATACTTCATCCATAATGCTATTCTCTTTTCTGTAGCTCACATTGTGGATAAATGAGAAGATGCTGACGGCACAGGACATGTCTTATGATGAGGCCAGAAATCTTCACAGCAAGTGGCAGAAGCATCAGGCCTTCATGGCAGAGCTGGCCTCCAACAAAGACTGGCTGGACAAAATTGATAAGGTGTGGCCATTTTTATATACATTATATAGCATTTCATTGCTATTTTTTCTGGGGACAATCTGGCACGACTGGCATTACCAAAGCAAAATGAACCTGAATTCAAACTTGTCCTTGTTTCCTGTCTCCAACAGGAGGGTCAGGCACTGGTGGCCGAGAAGCCGGAGCTAAAGCCTGTTGTTCAGCAGACCCTGGATGACCTACAGCGTCAGTGGGAGGAGCTGGAGGGCACCACCCAAACCAAGGCCCGGTGCTTGTTCGATGCTAACCGGGCAGAGCTCTTTACACAGAGCTGCTCTGCTCTGGATGTGTGGCTGAAAAACCTGGAGGGTCAGCTGCATAACGACGACTATGGCAAGGATTTGACCAGTGTCAACATCCTGCTCCAGAAGCACCAGGTAGAGCACACTGTAGAGCACAATCCATGTCATCTTTGCTGTCAAGAAATACTGTTCATTTGAATCTACAGATGGCATTTTATGAATCCTGCACTTGCTGGTGGAACTGGCCAAATGTTAAATGGACACTGTCAAATGTCATATCTTCTAACATCTTTGTACTGTCGCTGCGTAGATGCTGGAGCACCAGATGGATGTCAGAGAGAAGGAGGTGCAGTCCCTTCAGTCTCAGGCTCAGGCTCTGTCCCAGGAAGACGCTGGAATTGCTGAGGTAGATGGTCAGCAAAGGCGTGTCACTGACAACTTCTCCAACCTTCAGGATCCTCTCCAACTGAGGAGACAGCGACTACTCGCCTCCAAAGAAGCACATCAATTCAACAGAGATCTGGAGGATGAAATTGTGAGTCGAATCACCTGATCAATTCCTTAAATTAGATGTAAAACATTTTGTGTTTGTCTTGCATCTGTTTTGCCTGATCATCTTTTATGAACCGGTTTGCTTTTCTCTCAGCTTTGGGTGAAAGAGAGGATGCCCCTGGCAGACTCCACAGACCATGGAAAGGACCTGCCCACCGTACAGCTGCTAATCAAGAAGAACCAGGTACAGTGAATACAAAATTGTTTAAATTGTTGTAATGCAGGGTAATTAAAGGAAGATAAAACTGACTTACCTCTGAATTATTAAACGTTTTCAATGAATATACACCTAAGGCAAATGTGAGATGCAGAAAATGCCAACCCACCTTCTCTGTTTCTGAATCAGACATTGCAGAAGGAGATCCAGGGCCACCAGCCTCGCATCGATGACATCCATAGACGAGGCCAGACTCAGAGCCAGGTAGATGGTGAGAGGCAGTCTGTCCTAGAGGAGCGCCTTGTTGAGCTGCGGGACCTCTGGGACCAGCTGATAGCCGAGACAGACAAGCGCCATGCCCGTCTAATAGAGGCAAATCGCGCCCAGCAGTTCTATGCTGATGCAGCGGAGGCAGAGGCCTGGATGGGAGAACAAGAGCTACACATGATGTCAGAGGAAAAAGCCAAGGTAAGACGAGACAAAATAAGACAAAAAAACTGCTCTTGGTGCTGCTTTTTCACAATCTTTTGTCTTGACAAAGTATCATAATTTCCCATTTGTCTCCCAGGATGAGCAAAGCGCACTAGTGATGGTCAAGAAGCACCAGACCCTGGAACAGGCACTTGAAGACTACGCCCAAACCATTCACCAACTAGCCAACAGCAGCCGCACCATGGTCAACGGCGAACACCCAGAGAGGTAAGAATGCAGAAATAGATCTAAATGTTGAAGTGTCAACTGTGATACAAGCCTTCTTAAGAAAGAAGTTGTCCACCTACAACCCACTGATCTGTGTTGCTCTCTTTTCTATCTTAACACAGCGAGAGAATCACCTTACGGCAATCCCAAGTTGACAAACTGTATGCAGGGTTGAAAGACCTCGCTGAGGAGCGTCGTGGGCGACTTCAAGAGAGACTGCGACTGACCCAGCTGAAGCGGGAGGTGGATGACCTGGAACAGTGGATTGCTGAGAGGGAAGTGGTTGCTGGCTCCCATGAACTAGGACAGGACTATGAACATGTCACAGTAAGTTTTTTTTCTTTTTTCCCCCCCGTCACATACTTTGTAGACACTGAAGCTCAGGGAAATTTGGCTGAAATGAATGACGTTTCCCACTTCTGCCCTGATTTTTCTTTCTACAGATGCTGAGGGACAAGTTCCGGGAGTTTGCTCGTGACACCAGCAACATTGGCCAAGAGCGTGTAGATGGTGTAAACGGGCTGGCGGATGACCTGATTGAGTCGGGTCATCCTGAGAACGCTAGTGTGGCTGAGTGGAAAGACGGGTTAAACGAGGCTTGGGCTGATCTGCTGGAGCTGATCGACACACGCACACAAATGTTAGCAGCCTCCTATGAGTTGCACCGCTTCCATCAGGATGCCATGGAGGTGCTTGGACGTATGAAGGAGAAGAGGGAAGGGCTGCCTTCTGACCTTGGCCGTGATCTGAACACCGTTCAGCATCTACACAGACAGCACAACACTTTCGAAAATGACATCCAGGCCCTCAGTGGACAGGTCTGTTCTCTGTTAATAAAGAGCTCTCATGTGAGATGCCAAAAGAGCCATGTGAACAGAAAACTGAATGTCTCCTCTTTGATCTCATAGGTGAACCAGGTGCAAGATGATGCAGCACGGCTGCAGAAGGCTTATGCTGGGGAGAAGGCAGATGACATCAACAGGAGTGAACATGCTGTGACTTCTGCCTGGGAAGGCCTGCTTGAGGCCGGTCAGGCCCGCAGGCTCCTCCTGCTGGACACTGTGGAGAAGTTCCGTTTCTTCAACATGGTGCGAGACCTGATGCTCTGGATGGACGGTGTCAATCTGCAGATAGACGCACACGACAGCCCCAGGTGACATTTCATGCTTAGTTTTCCAGTTACGGTAATGAATGCTGTTATAATCAGTGGGACGAGTATAATTAAATCTCACCTCATTCTCCTCTCCGTTGTCCCAGGGATGTGTCTTCTGCAGGGCTGGTCATTGCCAATCATCAGGACATCAAGTCAGAGATTGAGACCAGGGCAGACAGCTTTACTGCCTGTATTGAGATGGGACATTCTCTTATCAACAATAATCACTATGCAACTGATGAGGTACTGTGCACTGGGTCACTTTCACTGTTATCTGCAGTCATATTATTGCATATTTAAAATAACGTCTCTGAGTGAAAATGGAACATTGTGGGTTATTGCTTAAAGTCAATCTTGTCATGTGTCTTCTCGTCACTGAATGTTTGAATCTTTGATTCACAGGTCCGGGAGAAACTGGCTCAACTCCAGCAAAAGAGAGAGAAGATCAACAAAAAGTGGCAAGACAAGATGGACCATTTACAAATAGGTATGCCTGCTTTGCATGTTGTATAGTCTGCATGAGGGCACGTTGAAGCTTGTAGTGCCATGGCAAATGAAATGCGGAGTGTACTTTGTTGTGGTTGCTACAGGGTAAAGGTAGCAGATAAAATACAAACGGGTATGTCCGGTTTGAAGGTTATCATGGCATCCAGAGGTAAACGGCAAAATGCTACAAGGCACACACCACACAGCATTCTATAAGGCATGTGTGCTTAAAACTATTTGATTGGTGGTAATTGCGTAGTGGCAAAAATTGAGCCAGGGCTAACTTTTTATTTTTTTGAATGTTTTTATTTGGTGGTCTGAAATGGACCAAATGTGTACCTGACTCATTGCTAATAGTTCTTGATGCCGTATTTCTCAATGTCCCGGTATTTGTTCACTCTCTATCTCTTTCTTTTTCTTTTTCTCTCTGTCTTCTGCGCCCCTTATCGCTGCATCGCAGTGCTGGAGGTGTTGCAGTTCGGACGCGATGCCTGTGTGGCAGAGTCCTGGTTGGCAGGGCAAGAACCTCTGGTGCGAGCAGCAGAGCTGGGCTCAAATGTGGATGAGGTAGAGAGCCTAATTAAGCGCCATGAGGCCTTTGAGAAACTTGCTACAGCCTGGGAAGACCGCTTTGTGCTGCTGGAGAAACTTACTACGGTAATTAAAACAATGACTTGCATCACATAGTAAAATGTTTCTGTGTATTTGAGAATGGTGTAAGTTAGTTCTGAGTGGCCTGGTATGTACAGGTAGAGGATGTCCGCCACTCATCTATTAGTGTAGGCATTGATTCTCCCTCACTCATGTGGCGTTACGTTTAGCTATCACCACTGACTTTACATTTCTCAGCTTGAGGAGCATGAGCTCCAGAAGCGGCTAGAGGAAGAAGAGAGAGCAAGGCGACCCCCTACACCACCCCCAGCAGAAGTGGCACAATCTGAAACAGAAAGTCAAGTACACGATTCTCAAGCCAGGTAAACCAAAGAGGACTTCCGGTAGAGCAGAGCCGTGTTGATGTATAGTACAATTAGACATTGTTTTTAATATATTTTATTAACATGCTTTCCACTCGCTCTCCAACTCAGAACCAGTCTGGACCAGACTACACTCAATCAGTCTGTGTCGGTGAATGGAGTTCACAGCGACAATGACACATCGCAGGTGAGTGTTTTGTGGATCCAAATCCTTTGAACATAACAGGCTTTCTGCTCTGTGGTGCAACAGAGTCATTTTCTACCTTAGGGCTCTGGCATGTAATGTCCCTTCCATGTTTCATGCCTCATCTCCTACATTATGACTCCTTCAATCAATCTGTGTTAAACAGTTTAATAGAGAAAGATATCTGAAAAATAAATACTGGTTATTTGCATTAATGTTAGCATGAGATGTCCACATCTAATAATAATACATTACTGGCAAAAACATGGCAACAGTTTGTTGCAAACAATGAATATTATTAAAATATATGAGTTTGAGTACATTACACTACACATATCACTGTATTTGAGTGTGTGTCCCTGTCTGTCTGTTCCACTCTAATAATAACAGTGTTCTTTTGACACATATTCCTTTGTTATATAGTGACATTGCTATTATCCAACTGAAATAAACTATCTGTGTTTTTACCAGAAAATAGCCAGTAAAACAAAAATACCTATGAAATAGTATATATGGAGCAATACTTTATGATCGGGATAAGATTTGATTGAAGGTATTGTTGATGATACTTCCACACTACAGAGGAAGAAACCCACCCAACACCTCAGGAAGCCTGATTCAATAGGACAGTGCACCTGTAAAGGAGGGGGTTGGGATCTGGGTAGGGCACAGTAAACGTCCATGCATGTCAGAATGTTACACTATCCTAGTAAAGAACCTCACTGGCAGATGAAAATAAGCACCTTATGGAAAGCAGAAGTAAACTTATTTCAAGAGCCATTTCTGTATTAATGGAACTTCATAAATTTGACGGTTTATGGACACCGTTGTTGACGGCTGTTATGAGCAGCCGATCATAATGGTGATGTGTCTGAACCCAGTTTCTCACTTTCAAGTTTCTGCCGCAGACGAGACTTCTTAACAATTTCTTATTGCGTTTTTATCAGCAGTCAAAATCGCTACCGTTGTCAGTGGGAAAGAAATCAGAGCCTAAACGTGTGTGTAAGCCAAAGCAGCCGGAGCGTGTGAGTACCAAGCCGTGGTCAGCTGTGTAGCTTCCCCTCGCCCCCCCGTCACAGCCTCCGCTCAGCTCCTGGTCAACTGCAGCGCCTCTTTTCTTCTGTTGAGAAGCCATCGCTCTCTATCACAGACCCAAACCATTGCTTTATTTATTTATCTTTCGTTAATGAGTCCCATTGCTGTTTTTAAAGGCATGGTGCAGATTCATGAACAGATTGTTCTCATGGATCAAGTCTGCTGTTGTATGTGTGCTCATATTGACCAGGACAAGAGTTACTGTAAATGTGCTAATGTGGTGATAATTGTATCTGTTCTTAGCTGATTTATGTGTACCTTGTTTTAGTCTTTCCCCACATGTGTACATTTCCTGTGATGAGTCATTCAACAGCTCAAAAAAAGGCACAAGAATGTCTCCTGAGCTGATATTTTCCTCTGCTGTCACAATTCAGTACTTTAAGAGGCATCTTATAGTCTTTGTTTTTGTATTTAGGATTCATAAAGTAAATGAAAGCTAGAGATGTGGATGCTTTAAGGCTTTAGAGTTGTACTGTAATTGTGTGTTCATGTTTTTGTTTGTGTGTTGCAGTTATTAAGTTATCATTTATTGATTTATAGAGAATATTTACATTACAAATTGGTATCTGCCTTTGTTTCAATCGAAAAGTATATCAGGTTGCCTCAGTACATTTAGATTATTTTTCTAACATTTTAACTATCCATGTTCAGAGTAGCATGCATTCATGCGGGTTGTTTTAATTGTATATCAGTGTACTGTGTGTTTATGCGGCTACACTGTTATCTCAGGTAATCACACAGTGCCGACAAAAACGAGCGTCATCATGACTTTTCACGTACGGCTGTGAATGGCTGCTTTGCTGCTCACTGCTTCCATCCAGTCACCATGTTTTTTTCTACCTCCTCACGACCATTCATGTTCTGGTTTGAACCACAGGGCTCCGAGTCCGAGTCGGTGAACGGACCAGGCAGGGACAGCGGGCTGGCATCCTCTCGCCTTGAGCCTTCTGCCACGTTACCGAGCAAAGGTGGAGCAGAGCCCGATGCCATGGAGGGGATGCTCTGTCGAAAGCAGGAGATGGAGTCCCACAGCAAAAAGGCAGCTACCAGGTGAGTGTTGATATCGGTCAAGTGCATTTAAATAGTCATCAGAGAGCCGAGACCAGACTTGATTTCAGTTAAAAAACATTGAAAAACTAAGTTGGTTGTGTCTTAATCTGTCCCAACGTGTTTTAATGTGATATGCTGTAGAACTCTAAAACTTCCGGCTCATGCCTACCTTATTTCATCTTATTTAGTTTACTCTGTTACATCTTTCAAGTTGTGTTTTGCAGTGTCACTACCTTTCTACAATAGTCAAGAGGAATATTGTACCAAATGTCCTGATCTTGTTTCTTTGTTCCTGTAGGTCCTGGCAGAACGTGTACTGTGCCCTCAGAAAAGGAAGTCTCGGTTTCTATAAAGACGGCAAGAGCGCTAGCAATGGCATTCCATACCACGGAGAGGTACCCATCAGCCTGGGAGAGGCTGTGTGTGAGGTAGCACACGGCTATAAGAAGAGGAGATTTGTATTCAAGCTCAGGTGAGAATATAGGCAATTTAAAAACCCCAGAACAAGGATTCCCGATAGAGTATGTTTTTCACCCTGTTCGATTTTATAAATACAATGAAAGACGATGAAATACCAAGATGTAGACTTGATAGCTTGTATTTGACTAACGGTTTACATCATCAACACTGTGTCTGCAGGCTAGGGGATGGGAAAGAGTACCTGTTTCAGGCGAAGGATGAGGTAAGATGTATAAAACAGAATGACTCTACTAAAATAAGTAGTTCAATACAAATTATGTGTGTGTGCTGTGACCGTGCTTGACGATAGTGACGTATAATAAATGTTTTTGTTTTTTTGTTTAAAGGCTGAGATGAGCTCCTGGATCGGTTCCATCGTCAGCGCCATTCCAACAGGCTCAGCAGACTCGCCCGTAGCTCCACGGGCGCTCAGCCGCGCCATGACGATGCCTCCCATCTCCCCCGGCTCAGGTGAAGCCGGAGGCGTTACCATGCGCAACAAAGACGGCAAAGAGAAGGACCGCGAGAAGAGGTTCAGCTTCTTTGGCAAGAAAAAATAGAACACTTGTGTTATCGCTGGAAACTACATTTGTCTAAATTTCAACAAACTGAAGCGGTCAGAAAGCAAAAGTACAAAGAGGTAACACAAACACACTGCTCTCAGTGCAGACCCCGAGGAATCTGTCGACGGCTACTATCGTATGTGGCTTACAGAGAACTTTGTTTCTTTTCTTTCGCTCTTATTCTCTCCCTCGCCGGTTTCTATCCGTCATTTACTTTTTCGTTCAACCAATTCATATTTCACATTTAGCTGCACCCAGCAACGAAAGCCTTCATCCAAATTCAAGCAATTTCAGCCAACCAGCGGAGCTTATTGGTCTTAAGTCAGTGACGGCTGTGGTTGGCATTAGTAGGGATTCGGGACCAGTTCAGTTTCAATCCACCAAAAACGGCCCTCCTTCAGAATGAATATTTTCTCTTCAGTGAGTCTTGACTGGGTCGTGGTGGAAACTTTTCATCAATGGCCGTTTTGTTCTGCAAGGAATACAAAGGCCTAAGTAAGTACGAGTCTTGACTAGCTGAGCCGTTTTGATGCCGTGTCACTAATAAAACAATGGATGGTGGCTTTACACTGGGGTGCACTCTGGTTTTATTTCCCCGCTTTAAAGCGCTCTCTCTTTGTGGGAGGATTACATCACTCTCTTTTTCTGTACTTTGTATTGATGTTATTAACCTGACCGATTTATTATTGCTATTATTATTATTATTATTATTATTATTATTATTATTTATCTTTTGCTATTGCTGGTTTGAGAAAACAAGCTAATTAATTTGCTATTAGATATTCATGATTAATGTTTTTGGTTAAATTAGTGGAGAATGTTGGGCTTGCCCTTGTATGTAATATTTTGTTTTGTTTTCTAGGAATGACAGTTGATGAGGTGTTTTTGAGAAAAAAAATAAAGCTCATAAAATTTTAGAAGTGTGCAGTAAGTGATCACAAGTTTCATTGGGAAAATAATATATATATATTTAATAAGTGGTTATATTTTTTATTTTGTCTCTAATTTTGCCTGTATTTGATCATTTCTTTTGAGTGGTCTTTTCTGCTTGATTTTCAACTTTTTTCTGTACAAAGCAGAGAAGATTAGTTTTCTAGTGTGTGCGTGCGTGGGTGTGAGTTGTGGTGCTGTGGACTTTGCACGTTTAAGTTATTCCTGATCAAACGTGGCTGCTTTCCGGTACGCAAACGCAGACAAAAACCAGACACAAACACAAAATAATATTACTGGAATGATTTCATAATATTAGCTTTTCTTTGCTTCTGGTTTTTATTATATGTGAGCTGACATTACCCAACGGAGTTCCACAAGACGGTTTAATTATTTTTGTTTTAGTCTTCTAATATCTATATCTGTTCTCTCTCTATCTACTGGTGTGACGGCATGGGGGGGCTGTTTGTAGATAAGAAGCTGAAGCACATTCTCTGTGGCAGACCGCGGGGATGCAAGCAGGTCAGATGGACAGCTGGACAGGTCTCATTGAGTGAAGTGAGGGCTGCGGAAGTGAAGAATGCGGCTTATGTGCTACATGACAGACGGGTGTATTGAGCCTTACTTGAACCCATTACGGATACACTGAACCCCCTTTTTACAAACCCTAACCCTCCATTCGAACAGTCTTTAAGGAAGCTTTCGTAGTACGAAGACGGGAATGTTAAAAATATGTGCCCTGTGGCAATGATCTAATGTATGTCAGTGGGTTACGTATGCAGGTACAACATGAATTATAGTAACCACGGAAAGCTCTGCTCACTAACTGGCAGAGAGGGAAGAGTCCTAAATTGTCTCCAAGACGAGCTTTGTGCTCTTGCATATGTGGCATGACTTCATGTAGGTTCATACTTGTATGTGTGTCATCGTTGCCATCTATTCTCTTCTGTGTTGATGTACTCTGAAAACATGAGATCACTTCATATTCAGGGCTGGAGAGCAACTAATTCTGTGTAATTGGCATTTACAGTAATCTGAAACAAGATCATGGCAATCCAATATGTTTAATGTACAAAATATGATAGGTGTTTTATTTAGTCTGCTTAAATATGGTACATGTTTCAAACGATGAAAGCATTTACAGTTTTTGTGAGACTGTAGGCAGTAGTGACATTTTATACAAATTGATTGTTAACTGTTATAGTCAATCACTTAAATCCAAGTTTTAATTGATCTTTCTAACTGCCAAAATGCCACAAGAAGTTACAGGACGACAATTACATGAATTTTAAGAGTTTTATGAATTATTTCAAGTATAGGTTTCAAGTAATCAATTATTTTGTAATTTATTTCACCTTGAAATTAACTCTTTAAAGCTGGTATTTGCCTGGATGTGTATAGCATATCTTGGAGGGCTTGAAGTCCACTGGAATGTCACACCAAACTGTTGTGACATCACAAACAGCTGGAAATAAACTGGTTGCAGTTTAAACAGGTCGGCCTTATCTCGTAGTCCCAAATGAATGTGGAACCAGTGATCTATTGCTCAAAGACCCCCGAAGCCAGAGATGTGAAATCTGTGAACATCCACTTTGAGACTATTGAACGGCTGACAGCACCCTGGTCCAAACTTTCTCAAACTGACTGCCTTTGTCTCTGTCAGTGGGGTTTTGTATCTCGGGTGGGCGACCCAGCTCCCAGATTGAGTATCCTTAAACAAAGCTATACCATCATGGGAACCAAGTCAATGAGGTCATTGCATACACAAGTGAGCCAATGCAGTTAGCGTACATTGTGCACAATTTTTCGAATGGAAGAGTCATTCTTCCCCAGTGGATGAGCTGTTTCTAGTGATCATTGCTACCTTTTCTCTGCTCCGGACATCAGACAACAGCGTTCAGTTGATGTCCGAGTCTCTATGTCTAAAGGTCACACAGTGTATTTTCTTATCGGCTCATTTGAATGTGAATGATTCAAATTAGTTTGGCCAAATTGGTCACGAGAAGCAAAAATATTTCACATACTTGACATACTGTACACAAAACTTTCTCTTTCGCACACACATTAATACTGTATAACGAATGCAGAATGACCCTGGCAATCCAGTTTTGTGGATGTGTCCTCAGCTGGCTGTGATTCGATGTTGCATACGGCATCCTTTTTAAAATAGCATCGTGCCACTGGTGAGCTTTGACCAGAACGTGGGACGTAATGTATTATTGATGTCAAAGAGACATGTTTTTGGTAATGAGATTACTTGTAACAATGGAGTACTTGATGAAGAGAAAAAAACACAACTTTTACTTGTATTAGATATGGGTGAAATCAGACTGGTGACAATTTGAGCTTCCTTTTTTTTTAGAAAAAGGCAGGACACTTGCTGTCTAGTGGGAGCTTGTATTTTTTCCTCCAGTGGTCTGTCTTGCAGCATTTGATAAGCCTGTCCTCCTACCTTCATTTCTCATTACTTTTGACGAATGTCTGTTCCTTCCTCTGTAATTCAGAGTTGTTAATACCACTACTATTATTAATTGCTATTATAATCATTATTGCTACTGTTGTTACTATTACTACTACTGTTACTAATGCAACTTATTGCAAAAATTATAACTGCTGTCCATTTTCAGGTACGTGTCTGTAATACCAGACCCTTCCACACGATGTCAGTGTGCTGTGGAGCATTTTCATTACAAATCGAAAATAATGTTTGTTGACTTGTGTATCTACATCTAATATTAGGAATAATAAAACATGGTTTAATCAAAATCATGATATTGTTTGGGTTTTGTTTTATGATAAAAAGGTTATCCACCGCACCAGCTTTTATTCTGTTCGGTGCACAAGAGAGAAAGTCAGGTTTTCACAGTAAACTGTATTGTTATAAGTATACAGAAAACATTGTCCCTGGTGCAATTTAGTATTGTTCTAGGTTAAAAATCAATGTCAGGGATACCCTGATATTTAGATCTTACATTGCCCATCATGCAACTTAATAGTGTCTTTCATTAGACTCTTGCCTCTTTAATGGGCACCACCTTTCAAACCCTGCACCATCAGTTTGTTAGGCAGGGTTATGTTTTTCATACTTTGGAAAGCTCATTCCAGAGCTAAAAAAGACATTATACAAATACTGTATTTTCACAGGATAAGTAATACTCCCCATGACGAGTAAACTGAATCCCGTCTGTTAAATTAATGGGCAAAATTAAGATGAACAAATGGTTGTTTTTAGTTCAAACAAAGGTTTTAACTTCCAATTATCTTTATTTCATTGTTTGATCAACACCAATGACGTCATGTACTATCTCAACAATGTACTGTTCTGCATGCTATTAGATTAGAGGAAGAATAAATTTTTTTCCTCTATAGAAATTCTCATGAAAACAAAACAGCAGTTTCATGTACACACTACAGAAAGATAAGACAAGTTAAAGGAAACCTTGAGTGAGAATCCTTTAGTTTGTCAGCCTGTTGGTGCGCGTAAATTCATAAAACAATTTGTCAGCTACAAGAGAGCAGAATTGGATCATAATTTGAAAATGAATAGTATAATTCTTCTCCGTGTTCACATTTTACTACAGTACATGTGAAATATAGTTGTATGGGTGTAGAGGATGTTGCTGCAGTGCAGTCATTAAGAATAATATTAATGATGCAACTGCAGCCAATGAGGTCAAGGATGATCGATTAATGACATACAGTAGGTTTATGATGAATTAGTGGATGAAAGAGTAGAGCAAACCTAGAGAAACCTGAGCCTTAGTTTCATCACAGTGGTTATCTCTGTACTGGAGGTTGACAATAGATGAGGATGGTGGTCAAAGACCTCAGAATAAAAGATAACATCATCTAAAAGTATATATTGAGAAAGGCTGTATGGGGGGCCGAGGAAACGCCTCATGGAGCAGTTTAACTTGGTCTGTGCTGTTTAAATGGTTTCCTGGGACTTGAATTTAAAAGCCATGACGGGACTGGAAGAGTCAACAAATTAAAAGCATTTAGGTGTGAATAACAGAATTATAAATTTGAAGTTCAAATTCACAGTGGAACTTTTCAGATGAACCCTAACTATGAGGTTGGTGACATTAAAGTGTAAGTGTAGCCTTTACCTATAATTTGTAAATGTAATTTGGTAACAGTTTAGGTGTTACTCAAAACATTAAAAATAGCTCTATTGTACTTTTATCAAGAATATAATGCAGATGGATAATTTATCCTCCATGTATATGAGCTGCTGACGATAACATTTGTCTGGAAATAAGTCAGAATCACATTTGTATTGCTTTGTATGATAAAACATCCTGCAATGCCACAATGTCCCAGTAAGGGGCGCTACGTGTCACGCTCCTGCGCTATCTGCCTACAAGTCCTGACGGAGGGCACATATAGCCCGCGGCCAATTTTCCCGTCTACCAAAGCAAGATGGCAGCTGTTGTTGAGAATGTTGTCAAACTGTAAGTGTTGGACTTTTCTACACACCTTTACACCTAAACCAGTCGACTCAAACCGCAGTCACATCACAACAAATGTACGCTCGTACAGCCAATGACCGCGTCACCAGCTAGCTTACCACCATTCCCTCTGACTTAGTGAGGTTAGCCAGCGTCGGACCGTCGTGTGTGTGTGTTCACATCCTGGAATGGAAGTGTTAAGTTAGCAGGCACGCAGATGACGTTTCTAAAAAAAACAAAACACGAATCACGAGGCAATGTAATAGAACACGCGTCAATTTGATCATAAATGTATTTATGAAGGTAATACGGTTACTTGTGTCTTGCTGGCCAAACGGCTACCGCGGTGCTAACGTCGGTGAAGTACAGCAGCTAGGTGGCTCTCGCGCTAACGAGCTGCGGCTGTTAACGCAGGCTGGAGTGCTTCTGGCCAACTAGTCCACAATGAATGAAAGAGTGGCCTCGGAGATCACTCCTTCTATCTGGGGACCAAAGAGTTACAGTCACTGTAGCTATCACATTTAAAATAAAGTTACTCTGGATAAGCTCACAGCCCTGTTTGAGTATATTTATGTTGAAAACAGCACAATTGTGACTGACTCCCGTGCTCTTTGTTGTTGATGTACCAACAAAAGCACCTGTTGTTGCACTTGATAACGAGTTAGTCTGAAGTACAAAAGTCTTGTGAGTGAGCGAGCCGTCTTTCTAGGGTGGCAGCACAACAGAGAAAGAAAACAGGCTTTAAACTGACAGAGGGCTAAAAAGTAAGACTGCACTGGTTTTGAATTACCCACACCTGCTGATTTCTTTTTGTTTTTTAAGTATAAATAGACTGAATAACAAGCATCTGGCTCTGGTTTGTGGTGTCAGGTTGGGAGAGCAGTACTACAGAGACGCCATGGAGCAGTGCCATAACTACAATGCCAGGCTCTGTGCCGAGAGGAGTGTCCGCATGCCGTTCCTCGACTCTCAGACCGGTGTGGCTCAGAGCAACTGCTACATTTGGATGGAAAAGAGACACAGGGGACCAGGTGAGGCACACAACATGTAGTTCAAATGCACTGTACGCCCTCAGACAGGATTCTTTAAGGCCAGTGTCTAGGATGAAGGATTTGTTCAGATTTACTGAATGGATGAATGGGGAGCGGTGTGTCACTTTAATCAAGCTCGCAGCTAAATGTGCTCTCTTGGCTTTCAATGAGAAGGCCAATTACGCTAACAAGCTTTTTGTCAGTTTCTGACACAAAATGCTGACACGTTGTGTGTTAATATAGGTCCAGTGTTATGTAGACGGGTTTGCTCTGATCCCTCAGGCATGGCACCGGGGCAGCTCTACACCTACCCATCGAGGAGGTGGAGGAAGAAACGCCGATCTCATCCTCAAGAGGACCCGCGGCTTATCTTCCCTCCTGTCAAGTCAGGTATCATTCAGCTCAGCTCAACTCCGCTCATTCTCTATTTTATTCTGTCAACTGCTGTTATAAATAAAGAATGTGTTTTGTTCATAGAGATAGACGTAGGGGTGAAGAAGGATGCTCTGTTACCAGCGGATGGCAGCAGCCTGGAGGCCCTGCTGAAGGGGGAGTCCGTGGAAAAACGGCCGACCACAGAGCTGCGAGGGTCTGAGGAGGATTCAAACCAGAGCGACTACACCGGAGGCCTGAACCCGGCTGCTCGCATTAGAAAGGTTCTTGTTTTCAGCTTAAGATATATTTGGAGTCAAGAAAATTGTTTTACATTTTGTATTTTCCTCATTGCCTCAACATAGAGAGTCCTTGAGCCAGATGACTTCCTGGATGACCTGGATGATGAAGACTATGAGGAGGACACGCCTAAAAGAAGAGGCAAGGGAAAGGCGAAGGTAAATAACTGCCGAGTGTGCGTGAGCACACTTTCTCAAGAGTTCATCCCAGCTGTGTGTGTGTGTGTGTGTGTGTGTGTGTGTGTGTGTGTGTGTCACAGACTCTTAATACAGCCTATGTTCCTCAGAGTCGAGGAGTGGGCAGTACCAGGAAGAAGCTGGATACGGCGGCACTGGAGGACCGAGAGAAGCCGTACGCGTGTGACAGTGAGTCCTGATGGGGGAAGAGTAGAGCATGTGAACTCGGGCGAGAGCAGAGAGTCCCTGCAGATGTTAATAGCTGTAATGTTTGTAATCTAATCGAGCAAGAGTCCTCATTCTTTTATCGCCTTTTGTTTTTACGCTCTCCCCTTTCTGTTCATGTTCTCCTCCATCTTCGTCCTGCTCTTTGTTAGCCAAATCTGATATTTATTAAGCTAGTCCAGGCTCAGCTCTATTGTTTTGTTTGTCATCATGATATCATGCATTTCTTGAACTGGGGGGGGGGATGTTTCTTTCACTTCTTCAGTGTTGTCAGCCTATGTAGATGTACTGCTTGATGTGGTTGTTTTTTTCTCTAAAGCATTTCACTTTCAGCTGCAGGTCTCAGTCGGGCAGCGCTGACTGACTGATCCTCTGTCAGTCTACGAGCCCATTTCTCTGAGTCTCTGTCTGTCTCTTCTCCTTCTCTTCTCTCTTTCAGACACTATCAAACAAAAGCATATTTCAAAACCTTCTGAAAGAGGTATATTTCTCTCATTCCTTTGTACCCTTGTCTGCCTTGTCTTTTGTCTTCACTGCCTGTTTTTTTTTAAATTTTCTGTCCAAGTAGATTTTCTCTGTGTGCAGTAAATGTGATTAACTAGATTTAGAAAAGGTCAAGACCATGTTATTATACACCCCAATTAAACTGTAGTCTATAATCTGCCAAACGTACGAGCCGTCTCAGTTTACAGAAGATTAGCTGTGATCCATGAAAGTATCGGTCTCCCCTCAATCTGGCCTGGCTTTTCCCACAGATTTAGATAAGCTAGAAGCTGCTGTTTTTCTTTCTTTGTCTTTTCTCTCGCTTCTTGATGTGTGCAATTTGACTGCATTAGTTGTTCCTTGCTCTCCCCCCCC
>NW_022280048.1:1759454-1764590 GCF_004355925.1 Anarrhichthys ocellatus | reverse complement strand
CCCCCCCCCCCCCCCCCCCCCTCTTTGTTCCTCACCAACTCTGTAACCTGTA
Source organism: Anarrhichthys ocellatus (assembly GCF_004355925.1). NCBI lineage: Eukaryota > Metazoa > Chordata > Actinopteri > Perciformes > Anarhichadidae > Anarrhichthys > Anarrhichthys ocellatus. The sequence goes on along the minus strand of NW_022280048.1, from coordinate 1,764,538 downwards.
CAGTCTCATTCCATGTTCCCTGGTTTGGAGTGAACTTCCGCTTGTGTTTTGAGTCTGTTGGATGCTTCTTTTTCTTTTGTTTTTCAAAACTTTCTGCCACTCCACACAATCACTTTCGCACGTGACTAGCTGTGTCTTTAGCGATTTTGCTCGGATGCTCTGGAGATGAAGACTAATCACTCCTTTTAGATGACAGATGAAGAAATAGGACATCAGCCTTTAAGGGAAATGAAAATGAGAGAAAGTAAGGAAGTGAAAGAAGAAGCAGTTTGTCTTCTCTTATCTCATGACAAACCTCACACACACACACACCCTGTGGCGATGGCTGCACACAATGGCAACTTTGTCCTTCATAAAGTCAGTAAAGCCTCCATACCCAATCCCACTGACGAATACAATTTATATTCAGGCCAGAAGGAGTTAAAACTGTCAGATCAGCCGATGTGTGGTGCTTACAGAGGCTGAGATGTTATCTTTCTGCTAAGCCTGAATACATGGCTACTGCAGAGCTGTCGCTAAGAGGATGTGATGACTCATGTCATTGCCTCAGAGCATGTTTTTCACATCCCCAAACTGCCTCGTCCTTCGATGAAGTGTTAAATTATACGACCATGCCTTTCAGCTAAATTTCCTTTTGTCCACACATTCTTCTTCCTTGTCAAATGCTATGTTACCCATAATGCAAATCTGCTGACAGTTCAGTCAGAGGGGAGCTCCAACCATCAGCGACTCAGGTGACATCACTTGAGGCAATTTATCAGAGTTCACTTAGCTAGTGTTGCTCCGATACTGATACAAGTAACAGACATGCCTCCGATACAGCTTTAAATTCTGGATCTGGTTGTGTCGAGTATGTGAGTCTATGCATACAATACAGTCTCATACATGATAGCAATCATATCACATCCATATAGAGTTAGTAGTATACAGCTGTTAAAAAATGTGATAATGATAATTCACTGGTATGGGATCGGTAGTCAGTATCGGCTGATACTCAAGTTTAGGAACGGGAATCGGTATCGGGAAGGAAACGATCTGTAGCTTAATCCAACATTTTTCAAATATGCTGTCGTTCTCCCAAGACCTGTAAACGGACTTACATGTGTAACATTGGTGCAGTTCCCCTTAAAGGCACAGAGTAGATATTGCACAGATCTAAATTATCTAAACATATGAAGTCGGATTATGTTTGCCCTTTATGATGTGTGTAGATAAATCCTTTTAGATTTTTACTGTTATATGGACGTCCTGGTCCCTGCTGCGATTCCCCTGGATTCACTAAATTCTCTCCAAAGTCCTTGCATCATCATAAAAGACACTTTATACTCTGGACAAAGATATTCAAATTCTTACCACTTACCACTGACTTTGTATTACATGGACTTTACTAATGTATTCTTTGTTTTCATACACGTTGTGTTTTCTGGTTTTGGTGGCAGTCTGTGGGAAGCGCTACAAGAACCGTCCTGGTCTAAGCTACCACTACGCCCACTCCCACCTGGCTGAGGAGGAGGGTGAGGAGAAGGAAGAGATGGAGATCAACGAGCCTGCATTGCCGCAGCCCAATGAGTCTAAAAGTAATCGTAAAAGCATTCGCTGTCCTCAAGAGATTTCGCCATTCGATTGCTGAGTTCAATGTAGAGCTGGACGTCTTAGAAACTGAACACTGATGCTCCTTGGGTGATTTCATCTTGTTTCTCAGCTCCCAAGAAAGGCCCAGATGGTCTCGCATTGCCTAATAAGTATTGTGATTTCTGCCTGGGAGACTCCAAGACCAATCACAAGACCGGCCAGTCAGAGGAGCTGGTGTCCTGCTCCGACTGCGGACGCTCGGGTACGTTTTGAGACGCCTGGCTGCTGCAACAGGAAATGTGTGCAGCAAAGTGATGTGTATAATAAACGTTATTTTACACTGCAGGCCACCCCTCCTGCCTGCAGTTCACTCCTGTAATGATGGCTGCTGTGAAGACGTACCACTGGCAGTGCATAGAGTGCAAGTGCTGCAACATCTGCGGCACCTCAGAGAATGACGTAAGTTCACCTCCATTCAGATTTCTTTTATGTATTGTAGAAAGCTGAAGTCTGATGTTTAACGTGTTCTTGTTGTCCTGTTTCTTCCAGGATCAGCTTCTGTTTTGTGATGACTGTGATAGAGGCTATCACATGTACTGTCTCAACCCACCCATGGCTGAACCTCCAGAGGGTAAGATCACTGCCTGTGTAAAAAACAACTAAGTCTGAGTTGAGTGTATCAAAAATGTACCTTAGTGACAGGGATGTAGAACTAAAACTACTTGGTTATAAAAGTGTCATTACATTTGTATGTAAATCATGTAGAATAAGTAAACAAGTCTTCTTCAGGCTCGTGGATGTGTCTGACATTAATCGATTTGTCTCTGTTATTTTGGCCCTCAGGGAGCTGGAGCTGTCATTTATGTCTGGAACTTTTGAAAGACAAGGCATCCATATACCAGACCCAGAACGCCCCACCATCGTGATGGCTGCCTCCCCCTGTGCACACACTCATCACTCACCCGTCCCGCAGCAGTATGGTTTACCCTTCAATATCAAACGTGAGCTCCCCTGACGAGCTGAGCTCGGAGGGAGTGTGTTCGGAACAGACAATAAATTGTGAAAAGGGATGTTTCCCTCACCAAACGGCCCTCACGTAGCTTCAGATATGACTGTTACACAGTTCCAAGCTCAGATACAGCCCCGTTGATTTTTATTTTCGTCTCTTTTGTACGTAGCCAATTTGAGCAGTACTGAATTTCACAGCATAAATAGACTAAATCTGACCTCCCATTCAGGTTTTTTTACACACACAGTCGCAAAGTTTGCTAAAACCTTCTCTATCCTGCAGTGTACTGATTTTATGAGAAGAGCAGAAATGGAGCTTGTTTGAATGAAGTAGCATGCCAGTGCTTGCTAATCATAAAAAATAGATTTTATAATATTTATATATTTCTATGGTATACAATAGTGTTAAGTATGTACAATTTGGAAAGAAAAAAATGGTAATGCAACGGTCTTTTTATTGGTGCCCATTTCATCATGATGGAAATATCCACAACCACGTGTTCTTTTATGGCACTGGTGATATTTGGGGGATTCTCTTGATGGAGTCAAAGGGATCTGCTGAGACTGTAAAGGATTTAGCATCTTATCCACTGGCCACACAGAAACTTCAGGCGCTATGAATAGAAACCCTTACGTGGCTCCCATAGCTGAGGGACTCGAGGAATGGCAGGTTAGACTAGTCTGGTTGTTGACTCGTGTGTGCTTGGGGCTGATTAAGCAGCACGGAGCTTCGAGAGGATGCATGACATAAAAGTGTGCATGTTTTATTCAGGCTTTGGGGCCTTTTTTGACAAAAATGTTAGCTTCTTGACATTAGACTGAAAAATCTTCAATCTGCACACCTACACACGCCTTTGTTAGACAGACGATGGCTGTTCCAGTCAAATCAAAAAACAAATCTTACTTGCATAAAAACCCTCTGTTGCTGTGTTTTAGCAGTTTGCTCATCAGCACTATATCTAATACCTGTTTATGTGACACCATTAGATTATTTTAATGTAACTGAGGACTGGGCAACCTTGTAAATGGTCCCTTGATGACGATATAGAAGCAATACAGGAGCTCCTGTAGGAGGCTGGGATGACGGGGATTCATGGCAGAGTCTGTTTAAGCTCTGTTGGCAGATAATGTGGAAAATGCTAATACAGATAGGAGACTGTGGCAACAAATATGGATGACTCCATATTGTAAAAAGAGATTATAATGTGTATATGTATAATCCTATGAAGAACTGTTCTTTTTGTCACTGCTTTCATAGTTTTATTATGCAATGGTTTCCTTTTGTGGCAATGCTAAAAGAAACGGTCTAGTTACTTTACCTCAAACAGTATTTAAAGGGTTGAAACATGCTGTTGCTAGATGGCACAGAGGAATACATAGTAATGACAGCTGCAGTGTCTGCTTCAATAGCTGCATATTCTACAGGTAAATAAGTGCATGCTCCGTAATCGTCTGCACTCTCATACGCTACGTATCCGTCTCAGCGTTAGGCCGGCAAGGTGTGGGGAAGTGGCGTAATATAAAATAACCAAGCCATCATGACGTTTTATTAGCCCACTAACAATTACTACATAAGTATAACTTGGTTTATTTTCTCATCACGTTTGAACTTGGTTATGTAGAGACGGTGGCGACTAGAATACTTTGCTGGTTGTTTTTGTATTCATGGATGATGTTTGCGTACTCTGTGTGGGACATTTGGGATACAGTGGAATTTGCTCTCTAGTTAATCCTGTGATCCAGGTGTCGACTGCGCTGCTCTCTTCCAAAGCTCAAAACAAGAAGCAAAGCCCGTAATGTGATTAAGAGACAAATTCTGGAGCTGCACCTTTTAACACTGGATGGTTAAGTAATGTACTCGGTATCTACCTTCTAGGCTAAACTTAGAGGCCATGAACAAGAAGGAAGTCCAACTGTTGTCATAGTATATTTTTTATATATAAATAAATCTCAGATTATGGTTTTCTGGTCTCGAGCTTTGGGAGAGAAGTGTTCATCACGACAAATATTAAAACTGAGGTCACAGGTTTACATAGATGGATTATCTTTGGATTGTGATGGAATGTTTTATTGTGCAAAATTTTGTCTTCAGGAAATAAAATACTAGGCGCTATAACCTGCTGATGTTCTTTTTCTCTTCCTCAATGAGCATTTGAGAAAGTAATGATGAATTGGCAAAAATATTGACAAATCTCATAAGCACATTGAGGCACATTTTTGTTAATGATCACTGCATCGATGCTATACAGGCTTAATTAGTGCCCAAAAATGACTGAGTTCCCCAATGCTCAATTCTCAGGCCTCTTTTCAACACTTACTGTGCATTAAGAACAAACACAATATTCAGTTAAGGGTCTGATTCTTATGTTAATGAGCTATTTCATTTTCACGTCACAAAAATGATCAAAACAAAGCTAAATGTGATTATTTTGACTGATTGTGATTTGAAGTATTGTAGGGAATGATAATCTTTACACTTATTTTTATAGAAAAATATAAAAATT
>NW_022280048.1:1731067-1744454 GCF_004355925.1 Anarrhichthys ocellatus | reverse complement strand
TGTCGAAAAGAGTCATAGTATAGCATGTCGAAAAGAGTCATAGTATAGCATGTCGAAAAGAGTCATAGTATAGCATGTCGAAAAAAGTCATGGTATAGCATGTCGAAAAGAGTCATAAAAAAGTCACAGTATGTCGAAAAGTCAGTATAGTATGTAGAAAAAAGTCAGTATAGAATGTCAAAAAAAGTCATAGTATAGTATGTCGAAAAAAGTCATAGTATAGCATGTCGAAAAGAGTCATAGTATGTCGAAAAGTCATAGTATAGCATGTCGAAAAGTCATAGTATAGCATGTCGAAAAAGTCATAATATAGTATAGTATGTCGAAAAGAGTCATAGTATAGCATGTCGAAAAAGTCATAGTATAGCATGTCGAAAGAAATCATAAGTCATCAAAAAGTCACAGTATAGCATGTCGAAAAAAGTCACAGTATAGCATGTCGAAAAAAGTCACAGGATAGCATGTCGAAAAAAGTCACAGGATAGCATGTCGAAAAAAGTCACAGGATAGCATGTCGAAAAGAGACACAGTATAGCATGTCGAAAAGAGTCACAGTATAGCATGTCGAAAAGAGTCACAGTATAGCATGTCGAAGAGTCATAGTATAGCATGTCGAAGAGTCATAGTATAGCATGTCGAAGAGTCATAGTATAGCATGTCGAAGAGTCATAGTATAGCATGTCGAAAAGAGTCATAGTATAGCATGTCGAAGAGTCATAGTATAGCATGTCGAAAAGAGTCAGTATAGCATGTCGAAAAAAGTCATAAAAAAGTCACTATGTCGAAAAGTCACAGTATAGTATGTAGAAAAAAGTCATAGTATAGCATTTTTTATGATTTTATTGCTTACTATACTATGACCTTTTTCAAGAAATGTTTATGGCATACTATACCATCCTGAACTATGAATTTCTACTACACAATGACTTTTTCTTATGACTTCATGGCAAACTATACTATGACTAATACATTCTTATGAATAATATAAACTACGTCTTGAAGACATTATAGTAAGTAGTGTATTACATCATAAGTATTGAAAGTAAATATATAGACCGTGGATGATTCAAATGTAACGCATGCATTTCATTTCCCGTTTAGTGGTCACACCAAATGTTTCTGAGAGCCGGCGCTTTGACAAACTATACCTTGCATTGGGTTAGTTACTCCATTAATTCTGTTAATACTTGATTCCCACCCTGTCTATTGGAATGATGTAGCATTGATACAGTGGTCCAAGGAATTATCCCAAACTATGACTGTTTAGCTGCGCTATATTACATTTACTATTCATTGATTGCAAGTTAGTGTGTTGCTGGTGTGGTGTAACTGGTTAGGATTTATGTGGCTATAAGTTCTTGAATTGTATAAAAAGTGTCTTAAAAAAGGTCATGTATTAAATGCAACTTCAGGATTCGATTAGATGCCTGTCATAGACTAAATGTCCTTTTTCTAATCATTCGGCATTGAGGCAGCTCCATCCATTCATTATCACTGCAACCTACAGAACATATCAGGTGAAAGAGACCAATTGTTATTGCACGTTATTTATTGGTCTCAAGATACAACAGTCTTCTATGATCCAATACGACCTCTAAGCAATACATTTCAACTCTAAAAGAGCCACTAGCTCCTAACATCAGAGCAGGATAAAGATAACATTCTTTGAATGCGTTGTGAAACCACAACAAGTTCTGGAGTTCAACCGTCTGCTTGGTGCTGTTGTGCCTCTCAGTAGCAATCACTAGCATATTGAGATTATTAGTAGATCTGAATACATGAGTTAACAGAAGAGACTACCGACAGCGGAGTGAAAGCACAAATTAGCATCACAAGCTGCTGTAAATCATTTCCTGGAAAAACACAATTAGTTAATGATGGTTGTGGATGCTTAACAAGGATGAAGGTAGTGAGGGCATGCAGAGACAGTCTCTACATCAGAATGGCATTCTCTCACAAATGCAAAACAGTGCTAAATTAAGAGCGGGAAGAAAAAAATGTTTTCCATCATTGTCAGCCTTTCTAATGAGCAAATCCTCACATACGAGGAGCTGCAAATTACACATTTGCATGATCAAAGATTCAAACAATTAACTGATTGACAGATTAGTTATTGATTTATTTTCTACTGATCAACTAAACAACTAATAGTTTCAGCCTTTTTTTCTGGACAAGCAGTATAGGCATGGAAAAAAAGTTACCCACAAGTGTCAAAGTGTAGCTTTTATGTTTAGGATACAGGCATTTATCAGATAATTATCACATTTCTTTAGGCTGAAACATTTTAACATCCGTCGCAGTAAAACCCCATTAAGATGCATCTAGTACAAAACCTTTTGGCACGACATTTGAGCAGATCTGATCAAATATGTTTAAATGAAACTATACTTTTGAACCGTAACTGAAAGATGGAAAAATTATGTAAACCTAAATTATGACAGATTATGTGGGGACAATTTAGAGGGACAAGGGATGAATACTTACTGTCATTTAAACTAAGTGCTATTTCTTCTATTCTAGCCATTCTTTCAAAAAATTCAAAAAAATATTTTGTTGTTCTTTTAAACTCAATTTAAACCTGTAAACGGAGCTTAATTTTCTGTCTTCCCTTGCATGAATTAAGGTCGTCAATGAATCAATACTGAAATAAGAGATTTTAGTGCTTTAAAGATTTTAAGACAACTGCAATTGAATTCATAGCAAGTGCTAGTCTGATAGAACAGCCTTCATATTCCACTAAACAAACTGACAACATATGCATTCATCCCGTTACAATAATTCACAAGTAGGCTTACATATGTATTTTCTTTTAAAAATATCAAAAACGTCACAAAACTAGTCTCTGTCGGACATTTATTATTGTAAAACTATGTTAATTATTCAACATTTACAAACAGTAAAAAGTGTTGTCAGGTAGACAATGACAATAATATTAATAATAATAATAATAATACAGCCATTTGGAAAAAAGACAAAAACAAATTGCCCAGTTCCTTTTGGTGGAACATTTATTCTTGAATTCATCTAATTATCTGAATGTGTCCAAATTGTTGTGCTTTCTGAATGATCTTATAAAAAGGAGAGTGGAGCAGCATGTACATAGAATATACAGCATTATTGCGATGCCACACACAAACGGATCCAGTATGTGCATGTGCGAGTATATAATGTGATGCTTCTGTCCTGATCCGAGTAAAAATGTTCCACCAAAGTTAAATAATCTCATAAAATGTACAATACAAACATCGATTGTCGTACCTAAACGTGACATATTACAACTAACCTGCAATCAAAGTCATCAAAGATTGCGACACTCATCGCCGTACATTATATATTATTCTAGAAATACTGTAACACTAAATTAATCTCTTTACGTACATTAAGCTGTACCAATACTTGCTTATAAGTAGTTAGGCAAAATATTGTCACAATAATGTGCATTTTCTAAAAGTCTACAGACACATACATGTCCTTTATTGTAATAGTAAAGTACCTCACCATCTGTTCAGAGGGTCTTTGCTGTAATTCAGTGCCGCCTGCTACATTTGAATGCATGTAAATATCTCCACACTTATGGTACAGGTTGTACATTCAAAACATACAAGGGCGTTCAAATCTAATTCCAACAGACAATTTTTATCTGCTAAGTTTTTTTTTTTTTTAAATCTTGAACAATAGATCCAAGCATGACATGGCAGATTAAAGAAACAGGAAATAGTGATGACGCATTCATTTAAAAAACTATTACCAATTATTCGTGATATTTTTTTAGTTTTTATGTTGGGGTCACTTCCTGTTTCATATTGTTATTAAAGGCCCACAAGCCTACTACTTCCATCTGCCATGTCATTAAATATTTTGGTAAGTCACCAAATTTGATACTTCAAAGACGCTGCACTGTACAAAAAGAAAGAAAAATTGTGCTATTGATAAAAGACATTAGTGTGTGTTTGTGTAGTTGCATGTGTACAGTACTGCCCTAGTGAGTCCTACAGAGGTGCACAGAAACTCTCACAAGGAACACAACAATGCTGTCGCTCTTTTTTTTGGCTTCAGGAAAGAGGACGTGTGGTAGAAAGGTAGGTACTCATCATGTTGTCCTACAGGGTTGTCTTTTGACCCTTAAGGCCTCACATCTGCCCGAAGAGGATGGAGCAGAGCAGGAAGATGGTATAGAGAAACAACAGACCCAGACCCAGCCGGCGATCCAGCCTCCAGTGGTTCAGATGAACACACATCACCTGAAAGCAGAGAGACAGTGGTGAGGAAGACACAAAAAGATTCACCTGGAATACAACGTTTTTTAAAGTTTTTGCTCTGTAGAATGGGCAGTATGAGACACCAGGATATTTATTATAAAAAGGTAGGTAGAGTGGACATGTAGTAGAGGCAGACTGATACTGGATTTATCAGGCCGATGTCAATATTTGAGGGTAAATAAATCCAGTAACTATGTATCAAACTATCCCTTAAACCTGCATTCATTACATTTTTGATCACTTGCTTGTGCACAAAGCTGTAAACAGCTCACCATGTACAGAAAAAAACTCTGTGGCAAAAATTTAAGATTAATTAATTGATTTATTAATATAATTTTAGGCCTCAAATATAAGAAATCATTTTAGAAAACCGTTTCTGTTTTTGCATTTTTCACACTGAACTAGTGACCTGGGAGACATGCAGGTCAATCGTAAGTCTTCAGGGTTTAATTCAGGCAAATTCTCTTTTTTTACATGTTGAGTTATTTCATCAGACACTCTGCTCTGCACAGTAACACTCCACGGTGTCTTGAACTGAATTAAAGTGTCCTCACCGTCAGAAACACGGATGCCAGCAGCAGGACGACAGAATACACAAGTCCTTTATTATTTATGGAGACCTATAGTGGAAGAAAAGCAAGTGTCACAATTTTATGACCATTTAACAGAAGTAAGAGCCCAAAGTCTTGGTTTTTGATAGCCCTCTCAAACACATGCAGACATCAGTGAATCACAGACAGAAAGAAAAACAGATTGGTATTGTACTGAGATAAAGTGTATGCATACTGATGATCCGTGCTCCACCACAAGGGTACGCAAAGCCCAGGGGAAACCCAAACCCAGCAGGATGTCAAAGATATTGCTGCCTATGGAGTTAGACACCGCCATGTCCCCCATGCCTGAAAAGAGACGGGAAAAGCGACAGAGAAATGCTGAATTTAAGCACTTGCACCACAAAGACAGAATAGTACTTGGAGTTGGAGATTCAGAATAACGACATCTACGAGGCTTTTTGTTTTTTTACCTTGTCGAGCTACAATCAGACTTGCCATGCAGTCTGGCACACTGGTCCCTGCTGCCAGGAAGGTTATACCCATGATGTAGTCTGGGATGTCGAGTGTGAAACTAATAATCGTGACCTGAAAGAAACATTAGGACACACCAGGGTCAAGTATACACAGAGGGAGCATTTTAAGGTAGTACAAAAGTCAATTTGCATCTATGCAAACAATGTAAAGAGTTCAAAGCACGCTGTTAACTACAGCTGTATTGTTGTATTAGACCAACAGTAGGGCTGCACTGAATACCGTTATATATTGGCTGTGGAGCTTTGGTAGTAACAAAGTAAGTCAACAATGAATATTCAAAGCTTCGGCCGGCGACTCAACTGCAGTGCGCGGGACTGCCATGACCGTAGGGCTCATGTCAACGCAGCACAATTCCTCTGTCGCACACTCAGAGGCTTCCTCCTTTTCTTTTTCTCAAACAAAATGTGTCATGAGTCCACGAATCCTGTTTTCATGTATTGTGTGAATGGTGAACGTGTAATGCAGCCTCCAGAGGCCTCCGCTCTGGCCTTTCAGCCCGGGCCCCTCATTGATTGCGCTCCGACGTACAAAACAGCGGCTCTGGCCTGGCTCGTCTCCATGCTAAAAGTGCTCTTTCGGTTAAATTAAAGGCATTGACTTTTAAGGATTCCTTTATTCTAATTGTGTTTTATGCATGTTTTTTATCACAAGGGGTTAATAAAAAACAAATACCTACACAGTGAACAAAGATCCTAATAGTCGAATATTTGGGTCCAGCCTTAACCAACAGCCACTTGAAGCATCTATGATAATTCTTTTGTCATTTTTGCTTTGTTTTTTGTTGTTGTTTCAGAATAAAAGATCACGGTCTTACCATCCACACCATGAGGTAGGAGAAGATAGCGATCCACAGGGTCGAGGCCGCAAAGGTGACCATGAACCAGCGGTGCCAGCGTGGCAGAATACAATTAGGCACAGTGCAGTAGAGCACGAGGCCCAGAGGCCACTTGATCACCCACCTCACCCGCGCACAGCAGCTACCTGTGAGGAGCAGGAAGTCAGTCAGGAGGGCACATGGTAGTCAAGACATCAAGAAGGTCAAGGACCTTAGTCAACCAGGGATTAGCTTCAACATCAAAAAGAAATCAATCAACAAAAAATCATCGACAGTCTTACTTGCACTTCACGCCTGTTAACAGTTAGTGCTGGATCTTCCTCACCTGGTATGCGCACAGGGCTGAAAATCCCATCGTCGTCCCCCTCCTCTTCCTCTGTCGGGCCCACCTCGACTCCAGGCTTGTCTCCTGGCTCTGCGTCTCCTATCTCAGGTCTACTGCCTCCGTTCTCCAGACTGCAGGAGCCCGTCCTCTTCAGGCTGTTATTGGTCGATGCCCCTCGTGACCCCGGGCCGGCCTCGCCATCCCGCTGATTCTTCGAGCTCTGGATCAGCCTCTGTCTCTACGAGAGGAGAAAAGAAAGTTTGTTTTTGTTTTAGAGCTCGGACAAAAATGTGTTATGTGCGTTATATGTGCATCAAATACCTCACTGATGAGCATGCGTCCTGCCATGGAGAGCCTGGTGCGGGGAGAGAAGTGGGGGGTAATCATGATACGCAGGCCAGCGTCAGAGAAGGACAGCTTGTGGGGGTTGAGGATGAGAAGCTCATCCACCATGATGACCGGAGGCGCCTCCTGACCATTGGCTTGGCCTGTGAAAAAGTTGTCGTCGATCAAACACATGACAAATAACTTTCCGTTTATATACGACACTGCGAGAGAACAGACCCACAGAAGGGAAGAAGAGAAGACCATTCAAACATCTTCTGACCTTTGTTAAGAAGCACCAGGGAGGTGTTGCAAGCAGAGCCCTCCTCTCCCATCTTGTTGTCCGTGTGATTCTCTGATCCGAGGCAGCACGGCCCGGAGCTCCTGAGCTGACGGGTCACAAACGCCAGAAGCTGGGAGTTGAACCTGCAACCAAACAAAGGGATATCGTTTGCTTACATTCATATATACCATAAATACGGAGAGATGACGACTGTTTAGTCTTTTGGTAAACTTACTTCATGATTATAATGTAGATGCCATACATAGTCATGAGGAGCAGCGACTCCCACCTGCACAGCAAATATTTGTGTTAGTCTGGTGTTTGCACTGTAAGCGATCTTCAAATATAACAAATATAGTAAGTTAACCTTTAATCATACTGTAACAGCAAGGGGTGTTGATCAATAAAAATGTTAAATATAATTCATTTTAAAATATTTTATCTTTAAATTACAGAGCATGGCATTTGTTATATACATTATAAAAGAAACATAGATAAATGAATTGTTAAAATAATGAAATACTTAATTGCCAGTTCTGTAAGTCAAATCTAATCAAGCCACAGCTACACAGTCACGATGAAGCAGATTAGTTGAGCTTTTGAATGCTAAACGATGAAAAATAACCACCTTTTTTTCAAAACTATCACTTTGATTGTTGCTCACTTGCTCAAGAGCAATACATGTTATAGAGAAACACTTCACAACACAACTGTGTACTCCTGAAAATGCATCAACACACTTGCTGCTTAGCTCCAGCTGGTCCACTAAGCCTGGATAGGAACTAGATGACTACTGCTGCAAATGTGCAGAGACTCATATCTCAGATATTAGGAGCATGCAGTGATTTGCTAAAAAGAGCTCGGATACAAACCTTACAAAGTACATATTCAGAAGGACAGTGGTGAGGTGAAATACGCCGGGACAGCTTGGCCCGCTGCGATTCAATTAACAGCCTGCCATATATCACTGATGAATCCACACCTTCAACCCACATTAAATCCATGAATAAATCTGCTCTTTCATTAAAACCACTGACACATACAACAGTAGAGGGACAGGTTGACTGATGGGAAAACATTCAGTACAGAGTGGAGGCTTCTAGCACAACTTCACCTGCTTCCAAGGTGCACTGAAAAGGGAAAAGCTCTGTAGTATATAGAACAACTTCACTATTTAGATCAGGTTAAATATTCAGGACAGGAAGCTAAGAATGCATCAACAGCACCAAGTGAGCCTGTTAAGAAGGAAAAGCTCCACAAAAGAAATGAATCAGCTAAGCTCCAAATCACTGATCATGTGTGTGAGGACAGTTACCTCACACAAATGAAACAAATGAAAAGTCATTACATTTTTGAACACATCGCTTGTTCAGCCGCCCCTGAAATGAGCCGACTCGAAATACGTATTCAGATGTTATTGTCGAGTACGAATCAAGAACCAAATCGATTTAACATGTTCCACAACCACTGATTGTTGAACTCGTTGACACCCTAATCTTCATGATTGTAATAACAGTCATTTGAGGGGGAGGTTGTTGACACCAATTAGAGCGAGTGAGGGGACCAAGATTCATTTGCAGATCTGTGTCGGTGTGAATACAGATGCCTGCTGCAGAAATGTGATAATATGACAAGTACACAAACAGAACTCAAGGTGCGTGGACTCACCAGACAACTGTGGCATCATAGATAACCTAAAGAGGGGAAAATGTATTCTTCAAAACACAATGTGGAGGTGTAGAAGATTTAAACACAATAACTGATTATCTTGACTCAAAAGCACCAACCAGCAAACCTCACCATGATGAGAGCTAGTACAGAGAGGATGTAGTAGGAGGAATCTCGAAAAAGCGACCACCACGTCAAGACCACCGTCTGTGGAGGAAAGTTATAAATGTCAGTGTTCCTTCATTCAGGAGCAACTGCGTGCAAGATGTTGTGCACGTTTTTTTCCTACCTGGCCTGCAAAGATCCCACACAGGCCAATGATCACCAGGATGTTGAAGACGGCAGAGCCAACAATTGTGCCGACTCCAACGTCTCCTTTGGTGATGAAAACACCTGAGGGTGGGTGACACAGAGAGACAGATGGGAGGAGAGGAAGTCAAACCTGTGCATTCGGTATGTGCCTTTGTTTAGAATTCAGATTAGATAAAATCCCCTCAGTCTGTCGTCTCCTATCTCATCTCCCTGTTTTCTTTTTCTTTTTGATTACACACAGAAACACACGCCATCCAGCTCTGTATTTAGAGTTCACTAGTCACTAATCTCTAAGAAAATACCTAGAAATAACGAAAATCCCTTTTAAGGTTGTAAATTAGACTCTGCTGACATCTCCTGGATGATTCTGGCACTGCAGAGGCAGTGAAGACTTCCAATGTGTTCAAATGTTCATACATGTTCAACTATTTTTGGCAGCTTTTGTCAAAACTGCCACAACTGGTACTTGCTCGTGATTGGCTGAGCTACTAACCAATGAGAGAGGTAAAAAGCTCCGGCGCAGAGCTGCCTGCCGCCATGAATGTCGCCCCAGCCACATCTTCACTGAGCTGCAAGTTCTGAAAGACAAAAACAAAACAAAAAGCTCATAATAATAACAATAATAATAATAATAATAACAATAATAATAATCAAATATGAATCTACTAGACTAAGAAAATGATGTCTGATGGCAGGGTGGTGCCATTTTCTCACCTCGGATATTTTCTCAAGGGAAGGGACAAAGTAGTCGTCACAGACGATGGCCAGAGCGTAGAACATGTAGATGGCCTGGGCAGCACAGTTGAGCACAGATAAGAGAGTGGAGGTACACATGCATTTTAATAAAATAAATGAGTTATGTCTCTAATACATGTTGGCTTCTAGATCGTGTGACATACTCACACAGAGTGCATGCAGACAAACAGCCCCGTCCTTCCTCTGCTCCTTGGTAAAGATGTCCTCTGGAAACTCGTGGATGGCTGCGGAGGGATAGACAGTTATTTTTCTAAGTTGATTTATTTTTCCACTCAAAAACAGCCTGCAAGCTGCAAACGAAATGATTTGTACTTGACAATGAGGAATACAAAATGTTACATTTAGAGAACAAATGACATACAGTAATGTACTTATTGTTCTCTGCCTTATGGAATATTTCTACCAAATGAAATGATTTGACTAACTTCCTTCTGATTTACAACTACAAAGCTTCATTTTTATTCTATTACCATATTTAATTATATCCATTCATCCCGTGTGTCTTCATGCTAGACACCATTTCTTTCAGACGTGGTACAACCCACAAGAACATCATGTAGACACAGTGTTCTTCTTGCGCTGAAGAGTGAGACAGGAAGTGAAACTGGCAGCTGCTTCCTGTCCTTCCTCGAGTTTAAAATAAATAAAAAATAGAAAGTGTCAATGACGGCCTAGCTTCCCTCTATTCCCTTGACATTTCAACAGAAAGCCTCGAGAGTGTGGTGCAGCTCCAATTCACACCTCGAGCCGAGCTGGTTGAATAAAAACTGCTGGGGAGCATGGAGCTATTAATAGCTCCTCTGCTGTGTGAGACGACGGTGGGTCGGCAAGCACACAATAAGCACAGTGCAGCCGTCATGATGCATGGAAGCTGAACAACAGACAGCATGGATTAAGAGAGGGTCCCTTGTGATCGGGGATATGAGATTTGATCCTTGAGCCCCAGTGTCGGAGAGTGAGAGGAGGAGGCCGCATGGTCCCGAGGAGGGGGGACAGTCATTTGGCTATGTTCAGTTCGAAAATGTAAATGTTTGTGCAGTAATGTTTACACATTTATGTCTGTGCCAGAGTGCAGCACCGCCTGCCTGGATGCTTGTTGTGCCATGAAATGCTTCTTGTGCATCATTTTCAAGGACCAGAGTTGAAGTGAGTTTTTCCTGACGGTTGGTAGCGTCTTTGTTTTCGTCTCTCTTCGAGGACAAAGCCTATTTTCTCCGTGCCAGCCGTTATTGCAGGACAGGGCTCGTCCGCTAAATCACCGAGGTTTAGCATGCAAACTTTGTCATCCTATCGCATGAAAGAGGCATCCAGAATAGCGACGCTGCACTGTATGCGTCTTCTCAAGCGGCCTGTCATGCTGATCAGCTGTTGGACATCTGTGCTCTCTTCTTCTTTGCTCTCAGCCCCGGAAGCCTTCCAGTCTCCTTTCTGCCCCCAAAACATAAACTCTCAGGTTATTCTGTCGGTAGAAACCGAGGGCTGCAGCATGTACCTCAGACGGATGCTTTGATGAGTTGCTCTGGTGAAGGCAGTTGCTATGGCGACACTCTCCCTGGGGGCAGCTTTTCCTTTTTTTTTTTTTTTTGGGATGGGTGGCAGTACGAAGCCAAAAGCAAGGCAATTGCCTGAACAGTGAGAAAGGGGGAGGTGAATATGCATTTCCCATGGTTAGGGTTTATGAAAAATGAAAAGAAAAAGAAAGAGAAGTGACAGCAGATCTTGCCTGTAATGTCTAAAAATAATTATTTTTCCTTACAAACCCTCAGGAGAGGTCTGAGAGAGTGAGGGAGGGGGAAGAATAGCTTTGAGATACACAGCATGTCTCAGCTTACTGGTCTGCTGAAGGCTAATGGACAGGAATGTCTCTCGCCGAAAACTCTTACGCCGTGATTTCACAACGCAACACCAAAAAATTGAATCACAGCGGTTCAAGAAGATTGCACATCTGCAACTTCCCAAATCTGGGATTTAAGCCAGATGTGCCATCAGCTTGATGAAGTCAGTAGTTTTGTAATCGGAGGTCGCGCTGCATTGATGTGCCGTTACTCTGACAACACGAGTGTCTCTGTACTCGGACCTCTAACATCACGTCTCTCTGTGCTCGGTGTCTTTATAATGCCAGAATCATAAAAACGCTCCCACAACTCTTTCACCTCTGATCCAGCTCCGTCTGTCACAGCCTTCACAGCAGCTCACATATCTTTGTTTCCTTCCTGCACAAGCTGAAGTGCTCTGAAATCTGATCATCCACAAGTGTAAATAGCTGCATACATTTCTTCAACCTACGCACATCTATTGCAGATGAACTGCAGCTATGAAACACGAAGGACATCACAGACGGAGTGAAGCTTTAATAAAGCGGTTGCGTCATTGATCTGTGTTACCAATCAATGAAAGCTGTTTCATTTATAATGTGTCTATCTGTAAGCGTGTACAGATAAGTTCAAACTCCATTCATCTAAAACAGATCACTTCATTTAACATAATACTGGAAAGTGCATGAAATGTAAATATAAAAAAGGCATCGTGATGCATACAGAGCGATGAACATCATTGATCTTTGTCAAAAAGATCAATGAATGAAACATAATTATTGTGCATCATGAACGTACTAGTCACTCTGTTGTGATATCTGAGACTTAATGGTGGCTTTACTTATTGTATCCTTGTTAACTAGCATGCATGGTAGATTTATGCTGTAAAGCAACAAAAAGACAGCGATGAATTATAACAGAAAATAACTCTGTGATGGAAAAAAGGACGCTAAACAACTATTTGAAATATTAACTCCACGGCATTATAAAAGCCAGGAGGCACATGTTAAAATGAGACACTGTTTGTCAAGAAGCAAAGCGTAGGCTTACCCCTAATGCATCTGCTATTAGCCTAACAAACCGAGTGTCTGACTCTGCTATATAAAAGTTTATTAGCTTTTAGTTGACTCCACTACAGCATTTATAGCAATCATAAAACACTGTTGCCTATTTCAAAGTGAAGGAAGGCATAAAGTGAAACCATCCTGGTTTATTTTGGTGTCCTTTTGATCACACAATGACAGATAATAATTTTAGTCTCAAGTCTCAGTAGCGAATATGGCGTTATTAGTTCAATCGAAAAGTTTTGAACAGTTCTCTATCTCTAAAAAAGAAGTGAAATCTGTACTGTTACTGTTATGAGTGCTTCACAGAGTACAGATCCTTTCTTATCTGTGTATTGTATCCGAGGTCGAGATCAATAGAGCCAGTGCTGCAGATCATTTCTTCAAGTTTAAGGTCGAGGCCGAGCAAATACTTCAGAAGGCACAAGAAGTGAAACCTCCCCTCAGTGCGAGCAGAGCGGATGTGAGGAGCGGAGCTCTCTCTGAGTCGACCTGCTGCAGGGGAGCTGAATGAAGAGGCAGAGTAATGTTATCGATCCGGGAGTCTGCAGGGGTCCTGGAGTCAAGCTCCGGTATCGACGTATCATGCATCAACCAAACCAACCCCCCCCCCCCCCCCCCCCCCCCCCCCCCACACCCCTCTGCTCGCACTGAGGGGA
>NW_022280048.1:1730277-1730967 GCF_004355925.1 Anarrhichthys ocellatus | reverse complement strand
GCACACACACACACACACACACACACACACACACACACACACACACACACCTCTGCAACAAGCCTGCATTTTTCATGAGGAATCAAAGAATAAACATCTCATCCAGGTGTTTAATGTAAATTCAATTATGCATTTGTTCTTTGATTTGCTTTCCTTTGAGGCGGTTTTAAATGCAACTGTGATGAAACGATAGCAGCACTTCAAACCGCACTAACCACCTCGCCCGTCAATACAAACACTGAACATCATGTTACACTGGTGTGACATACAACAGACAGCCATCATATTCTCCATCAACTCGTTGGGTGAAGAAAAGAAACATTAAGTCAGAGGAAGCGGCTAAATATCTTCCCTTTAGTGACAGTTGAGACTTTTAAGAGAAGTTTTATGGTAAGACTCACACTCGGCCTTATTGTGGACGGAGAGTAAAAAAAGATCCAACAGAATACCGATTCAAATGTTCCAACAGCATCCATAATCTGATTGTCCTGATAAAAGACGATTTGAAGACAATCTCTGTAAGATTATCTGCCAGATTCTCTTTCTCAACTCTTTCCCAAAAACTCCTAAACCGTGGCTGTGGAAAATACTATTCTCAGCCGACTGTCGCTTGCCAAAATAAACACAACAACAAGCCTCGACGACACACACACACACACACACACACACACACACACACACACACACACA
>NW_022280048.1:1695549-1730267 GCF_004355925.1 Anarrhichthys ocellatus | reverse complement strand
ACACACACACACACACACACACACACACACACACACACACACACACAGCATGAGCCAGTCGCTTCATTTACATAATTGATATTCACCCGCAACCCCCTCTCCTCACGCTCTATTTTTAGTCCTTTGGACTTTTAATGCTTGAAAGAATTGTCTGGGTCTCAAAATGTTGCATTCAGTTGCCTAGCAACAACGGTCTCCGGTGCTTTTCAGCTGGAGGCGGGGTCGCGCCGTCTCCATCTTGTTAAGCAGCGGAGGGATGAAAAGAGAGAAAGACAGCCTGGACGTTACCGTGCAATCCCCAAGATAATATCCCCCCCCCCCCGAGGCCCAGGCTTTTTAATCACACTACAGATTATGCAATCACTGTCAGGCGGCCCGCTGAGGAAGAGGGCGGCAACCTGAGCCCGGAGCTCGCTGCTGTGTCGTATATATACTACCTGTCCGGCCCTTTGTTCGCCCGCTTGCCTGCAGTGTATTACTACAGTGAGGTATCCACCCGCAGTACGCTTGTGTCTCTGTAAGAGATAATGAGGGAGATCTGTTTGCAGCCAGGAACTCAATAAAGGTTAAGTGTGTTATCGGGTAGCACAACACAAATTGCTGAATAGAGCAAATGGAGCACTGGTAGAGACACGGAGTCTCATTTTCTCTCTCAAGGGTGGAATAAAAAAAAAAAAAACACTTGGAATTTACTCCAAGTGCCAGACCAAATTGTCACAGAGTCCGTGTTCGTGAACCTGTCAAATGTAAGCTCTCCGAATATATAACCAAAGAATAACTTGTGACGCCACCAAGCAGTGGAATCATTTTTCCAGATAAGATTATCAGGAGCTAGAACTGTTCATCATATACCTATTAAAGATTTAAAAAGAAGAAAAAAAAGATTAACAAAGGCTTAGAGATTTGAGGTTTGGTGATAAGAAGTTAATGAAGTCAAGGCTACACTTAAATAAACAATTGTATGTACTGTTTAGTAAAACTACTTTTAAGTCAAACCTTTCATACGGAAGAACAGCCGGTGCCAGATGTACGTTATGCAAACATTTTGCAAAAAAATTAGCATTCCCTGACATGATGATCTTTCCCCAACTGCTGTGACAAACAACATACTGTATATTTGAAAAGTGCTGACAAGTCTCTACGAGTTCGTCTCAGTGATGTCACGAAAGCCCGTTTCACATAAAATCATTCATCGTGTGCAGGTTGTTTTTCAGGTTGCACACCCTCAGTAGGCAGATTATATTTAAGGTGGTAATTAAGGGTGTGCTCTGGACAGGTCATTTGCATGGTATATTATTAGCAAAACTTGATTTGCATAAATTTCTCTGAGAATACAATAACCGTGCAGTTGGCACACAATACAACGTTGTGACTGCCAGCCTCATATTAGCATGCAAATGATGTCTGTCAGTAAGGCAAAAGATATTTTATTGTGCAGCTGTGTTATTTTATCTGTGCTATTCTCCTCACACAACAATAAAGAGACTTCTTCTCCGATTTGAATTATTAATAATAACAATGTCAGCTTTGATGAATGCGGCTCATGTCAGCCAGCGAGCTAATCAGCCTGGGAACCAGAGAAAAAGAGCTCTCCTTATGGCTGTCGATCGGCGGCATGTCTCAGCGATGATAAGGAGCCGTTTGAATCTGTGCAGACTCTTCAGGGTGCAGCCAGACTCAGGGAGCAATGGAAGGTAACGCTGGCGCCTGCTGAAGACAGACTATCTTAGAAAATCTAATCTGACTTTCACTCTGGCAGCCTCCTCTTGTGCGCTCCGTCCATCTCCTCGAGTCTGTCGGTGCGCAAGCTTGACACCGACTACACACTCCTGACAACTGACACAATGCCGCATGACCTTTCAGTTCACCTGCAGGGTAGGGGCAGAAATCTCTGGTACACGCCGCCTTTCTTGATTACCCACATACACATGTTAGCGTCGCTAAACTTCTTTGGACTCCCTGCATTTTCAAAAAAACAAAGTGTCCAAATGATCTCATTTACCAACGCAAACCATGCAGCTATCATGGTCTTGTGTTTGTAATTCCGAATACTGTAAACGCTCATTTAGGCATGGGTAATGATATTATGTACCGTCAGGTGTTTCTATTATTTTGTCCACCCAATTATTATTTCTTAATGTTGAGAAAATGTAAAATATCACAAACACATCAGTTTCTTCACACACCGTGGTGAAGACGTTATCCATACCCCCCCCCTACACTGAATGCTAAGTGTCGCCGTTTATCCAGGTGAAGAAGAGTGACTCACCTGCTCGAGGCTGATCCACGCTCTGGTTGTCCGACTTCTCCTCCATCAGCCGGCGAGTCCATCGCAGCTCCCCACCGTTCACGCCTGGCCGAAACCCAGAATCTGTCTCTGTTACAAAACAACACCAGAGCCATTTTAGTGCAAAGACGACCTCACACAGTCCAAGACCTACCCCTCTGTGCTGTGAGTTATGGACAGACGGTGGTTTTCATTGTTAGCTATTCTTTAGTTTGTTTAATTGTTTAGTCAATTAAATGTAGAGCTGAAACAATCAGTTGATAAACATATCTTTGTCCATATTGAAGAAAACTGTCAAAACTATCAAATTTGGCTTTCGATCATTTTCACTATTGTCCCAAAAATGAATCAGTTATTCAATACAATAAGTTGCAGAACTAATCAAACATTTTAAAAGTCCATCACAGTTTCAAGAGTCCAAGGTTCTGTCTCGTTATGTCCGATCAAAAGTACAAAACCCCAAAAGCAGCAAATCCTCAAATGTCAGAAATTGGAGTTCATTGTTTTTTTTGGTTTAATAACCGACTTAAAATCATTAATCGTCTGTCAAAACTGATCAACTAATCAATCCATCCAGCTGTACTTTGATTTTTTTTACAGCCAGTAGCCGTTTGCAAATCACAAAAAACTTAATATTTTCAAAGAACCTCTGACTGAAGTTCAATAAACAAAGTATGGATTTCATAGTGACTGTCTCCAGAGTGTACTTGTGTCAAACAACAACTCAACAGCCTCTAGTTTCATGTTTCTGGCTCGAGGAGATAGCAGCACGTTCAGCGATTCATTGCCTGCTCCCGTCAGCTGTCCCGAGCCATCAGCACTGAAATCTTTATGGTGTTTATTTCAGCTCAATAGCTATTCTCTGCGTGGCTTTCAGTATTTACTACGCCGACAGGCGAGGAACTCCCCACAGATATATCTCACTCATCTCTCCTACGGGGGGAAAAAAAACCACCACCACCCACAGAGATCTTTCCCCTATTGCAGAGAAGATAGTGAGTCGGTTATTATTACACTTTGTACTACGAACTGTCCTTTTATTTACAAGGCAGCATGGTGTCTGTGTCTGATGCATTTTCTGATTGCCAGGCGATGGCGAGTCCCTTTGTACCTTTCAGCTCAATGAGCCCATTTCACGAGGGCAGCGGTCACGGCTGAGAGCAGACGTGAAGGCTTTCATGTCGAGGCATCAAGAGGAGCTCGACTCGTATGAAATTCAAATGGGTTTCTGCCACAGATGGCTCTGCACCATTTTCCCACCTATCGCTGGGAGAAATCTTTAGCACCTAAACCCCATCGTGTCTCATTAGAAAGAGGAGAGATGGATGGATAAAAACTGGATGCTGATTCTAGTTCTTTCACAGATTCAGATTTTATTAACTCAAGACTTATCCAACAACATGTAAATCAAAACAATTGCTAAAATGGTCTGTTGATTAGAAGTAAATGATAGAAAATCATTAATAATGATTAATTGTACAAGTCATTTTGCCAAAATGACAAACATTGTCTGGTTACAGCTTCTCATATGTGAAGTTTTGCAGTGTTTTTTCTGTTTCATTGTAACATTGTGGATTAGGGATTGTGTTCGCGAACAAAAATAAAGCAAATTCAAGCTTTGAATCACATTGGGCTCTGGGAACTTGTGGTTATAGTCGAGTGACGTATACCCGAGCAGAGAATTATGTCACACTCCCTCTCTGTGTGTTGTAATCCTAACACTGTTTACTCCGACAGCACATTTGCCTTCATTTGTACCGTTAGCGCCGTGAGCACCGTTAGCCAGCTCAGGAGTCGCCATGTTGAGAGCCGTTGAGAGCCAATCGAAATGCTCCCAATCTGGTGTCTTGCACTTCTTAAAAATACTTTCAAGTCCTTATTCTCTATGCTTGCCTGCGTGAATTAAATCTAAATGTGATGCTTTGTCTCCCAGACGATCGTCATTCTGAAAGTTAGATCGACTCTCTTGATTCCTTTCCAAGCGTGGAAGTTATGTGGAGTTTGTATGGAAATATCTTAATGCTGCCGTCACATGCCTCAACATAAACACGTTGGTTGAGTGCAGCATGGTAAGTGTAAATACCATCATTCATTCCTCTCTCTCTACACAACAGTATAATTATGCAGACTTATGGGAACCTCCGAGCCACATGCTTATTTTGTGACATTTATGATTTTGTCGTAAGGCAGCAAATAATTCAAAATGCAAGAACTCATCTTGTTGCAACACATGATGAACACAGATCAAATGGTGTCAGTGCTGTACATTATTATACAGCACCTATTTCTTTCATAAAAGGGCCTGGAAGACCAACTCTTCATTTATAACATGAATGTCTTAAACCATACACCGTCACCTGCTCTCCTCAGAAGGGACAAAGCAGTGTTGCCTCCCTCTTCAGCAGAAACAAGACATTTGATCCCGTCAATAACACATCGACTGGAAAGACCGGCTTCCTGAGGTCTTACCCCAAACACTGCCTCCACAGGACAGGACTGCATGTCGGTGTCAGTAAATGTCTCGGACCGTAAAATCCTCAACAGTGGCAATGCGGATCAGCATTTGCTGCCTCTGAAACCTGAGTCTATGGATATTACGTGACAAAAAATAATATTTGTATTTCAGCCCGACACTGATATTCAGACGGAACATTTAGGAAGCGTCATGTTGCAGTAAACAGAGAGCTGATGAAAATTTGATTTGGTCTTAAAATGGAGCTTAACCAGTTCTATAAATATCTTGATATGTCGATGTAAATATGTACACGTAATGTATTTATCTATTTGTTTTTCCTGATTGTCATGTAATAATAAGTGCTACAGTTGACACAAGCTCTGCCATGATGCTATTAATATACGATCCACTTCCTACTTTGTACGGTTCTTAATTATTTAGTGACAATTTCCCTTTTTGGAAACGGCTACCATGGCTCCATTCAACACTACAACTTTCATGTAACAAAGTTCCCAATTATTCTGGTGGCATTAGAATGTTGTCTTTGTAGAAAAATGAGTCAAATTGATACAATGTGTCTTCTACCCGGCGTCAGAAATATTCTAATTCTACAAAAAGTGACTTTACAAGCAACTATGATAAACATGTTTGTACTACTAATATATCACATGACAACTAGCATGTGAAACCTACAGAGAACAATACGCCAACGCTGCTGTTCCCCTCAGCTCTACGGACCATTTTAGCGTGTTTAAGTTTAAGCTAGTGTAATTGTTTTCCAGCCCACGACTCCAAAGGATGCTATTCTGATGTTGCTTTGTTGGATGGGTACATAAGCAACAGTTTATATACACGATAGCTATATCAACTTTAAAAGATGATATGTCCGTTTATTTCCACAGCCCCCCCGAGTGACCCAAACATTTTATTTATTGCAGGTTCAATATCTGCTTAACTGTTCAAAAGCTAGTCGTTTTTGCTGTAATGGAAACTGTTTTGTGTGAGCCACACAACCATCAAACCTTTTCAATCAACACTGAACTTAAAGTCTGTCCAGTGTGTTTTCAGACATAACATGGGACACACAGGGGATCGTTATGTGTCAGCTGTTAAGACGCACTGCTGCTGTGATTTATAAATGTTTGTAAAGGAATCCACCACCTGCATGTGCAGACGAGGGACAGCCATGTTAGATATAGAACGTCGTCTAGCGAAGCTTGAAATGTTCAGTTACGAATCAATTCCACACGTTTGCAAACATGGAAAATAGTCGGTCATCTTCAGCAAAGAAATGTGTTGAATGTATTAATTGCTTCAAACAATGTTTGTTGCCTCTGCAAAATCATTCTTCCTGGAGACTTTACAACTCCAACATAATACATACATTTTTCATCGAGCCGGTGGCGTTATTGTAAATCATTTTTCCGATATCCAAACCGATGTTTTTGTCAGAATTGGAACGATATTGATACAGACTGTTGGATAAGCACATCCAGAGATGGTTGTACTAGCCGTGGTATTCAGGATGATACAGTATGTGTGGTATTCAGGATGATACAGTATGTGTGGTATTCAGGATGATACAGTATGTGTGGTATTCAGGATGATACAGTATGTGTGGTATTTTCCAAGCATTGCGAGAGTAACCTGCCTGTGGCCATTACAAACAGCAGACCTTGCCCCGTGCTTTTATATGGTTTAAGTTGAGCTGCCTTGATCTCAGCTCAAAAAACCTCTTCTGGTTGTTGGCACACACTCATAATTTAAAGGTGAAGTATAAATATTAATGACACGGCTCATTCACCAGGACACTCTTTCATGGAGGAGCGGGCTGCAACACTAAGGGTGAACCCTAAATGTAAATCAAACACACAAAGTTCACTCATTCATATCGTTACAACGCACACAGGATTAGAGAGAATGACGCGGTCGGTGCTGAAGCTGCTGATGATGATGAGTGTGTGTGTGTGTGTGTGTGTGTGTGTGAGAGTGTGTGTGTGACAGAGTGTGACCACTTCAGCAAAGGTGATGAGAGGATCATGAGCGAGGGGGGAGATTGCCTTTAGGTGCACTGCTGCAAATGAGACATTGCAAAATCTATGGAAGAACCACGCTCTAACCACTTATGGATACGGATGTGACTGGGAACGTTAAATAATGTGATAAAGGCTGATGATTTTAACGTTTTAAATGAGAGTAACTGTAAACAATCCAAGACAAATACAATAAATGTACCAATCAAGTATCTACATTTAACCACAACTTATTTAGCCAAATGAAAAAGACATTCTCAGCAACAGTGACAACCTGGGAAAAGGCAGAAATTAAAAAGGACAGGCAGACTATTAAGAAATGCATCATATTCTGCTGAGATTAGGATAAAATAACCATGGTCAATCTGCAATAACCCATAACCGAACTGATCCCCAGTGATTGGATTTATACATGCCACAGCCTCTGTCTGCTTTATGTAATCAACAAACTGTCACCTTCCTGTGTTGTAAGCTGGGAGACGGTGAGCAGAACATGTTGGAAACTACTAAACTCAGATTTAAATATTTAGAACAGCGATTCAGCCGTCTGGCATGCAGCACTGTTCGTTTACTTTAAAGACAATATTTTGCCTTAAAAATGTCACACGGCTGGAGAGTAATCTTTATCAACTTCTACAACTGCATTCTTTCTTCAGGCAATTTAAACGTTATAATAATGTCTATTTTAACTGATGGAGAATGCAGCACCTGTCTACAGTAGAATTTCTAAACCAGCATACACTGCATACATGTAATATTCATATTTTGATCGACATAAAAGAAGACTTTTAGATCCATGGATAAGAGGAGGGGGGGGAAGGGGAAGTATATTGGATCTTTGCTCCAAATGAAGATAAAGTATTACATACATGCCCTGAATACCGGTATTATGCAGCATTTTCTACTAGTTAGCTCTTTATTGAGACAATAATAGATTTATATGGATCTGTTTTGTAACGTGTTAGAGTAAAATGTATTTTACCATTTTTTTTTCCTTTTGATTGGATCTTTTTATGTTTTTATTCTAAATCTAACTTTAGGTCTAGCATCGATCTAAAATGTGGGCTCCTATCCAAACGTCTATAAAATGTCCACAAATGTCTATAAATTCATATAAAAATCAACTGATTTATAGTGTGCACCCTGTATGTTTTAGATTATGTTTTCACATATTGATGTAATACCAATTTTCAAGTGTGAATCTAAGAATACCCATAGGACTGTAATTATAGTGCAGGCGCGTGCAGTCTGTGTGTCTATATTAAGGTCTCACCTGGTGCCTGGATGACCTGTGCGAGCCAAATGACGGCGACCAGCCCGACTCCACAGCAGCAGAACCGCTGGAAGGGCCGCCGGTGCCTCGCTGCTGCTCTCATTCTTTAGACGGCCGCATTTCCACCGAAAACATCTGTTGCTCTCTTCCTGACACTTGTTTCACACTTTCTCTGCAAACAAACAGCTCCAGCAGCAGCAAACGCCAAGTCTGCCAAGTTGTGTCAAAAAACAATACAGAAAATCCCCTCAATCACAAGCCCGGTTCCCCTCTCCGGACTCAGAGCAGACGCTGCGCTGGCTCACTCCGCCAAACCTCCGGGTCGAACATAGCGAGCGAACGCGTTAAAAAAAAAAGCTTTCTGCGTTCATGTGAACGGTCTGAAAGGTCGACAACAGATCCCACAGTGAGGCGCAGCAACAGGAGGCGACATGCTCTTGAGCTCCGTGAGCCTTCAGTCTCTCTCTCTCTCTCTCTCTCTCTCTCTCTCTCTCTCCGCTCACGGTGTAGTTCACACATGTGGCCACCAGGCGGCGACAAACTCAAGGACGCTTTTTTCTCTGAGGAAATGGGACAGAAATGCCCGTTTGAGCTGACGGACCCCTGATGAGATGCGAACTCCCAAGCACTAAAAACACGCGCACACTCACTATGAGTAGCTTTGGCCAGTGGTGCCATTTGCTGGCCCAACACTGCACTGAATGTTCCACCTGAAAGACGCTTGATTAGCTAAACACACCTGATCCCGCTGATGAAGTGTGAACGGAGCAAGGAAAGGTGGACTGGAACTCATCGTTAACTCCAATAAAGTATTTCAACTCTCATTAGCAGACGAAAGTCTGGCTGCATTTGCATTAGTGTTTCTAACCGGAACCATGTCAAGTGCATTTATCTCCTCGTTAAACATTAGAGAAGCGGAACGGCATTCTTCTTCACTGCCTTTTGGCTTTCTCTGCGTATTACCGCCACCAACTGTCGATCAGCGGAATAGCGTGTCGAGCATTTAGTCTGACTCTGATTTAATAGTTTTACACCAGTACCAGACAGTGTTACAGTATGGCCCAGGACTTACCCGATAGCATCGTGATTTAATATAGATTGGGAAAGGGTGATGAAGTAAACTCATAGTACAGTAAGAATCAGTGCTTTTGTTTTGGTTGAGATTGTCTGAGAGGACAGAAAAAGGGACAGTTTGAAAGGTAGTTTTGCCACTAATACTCTACAAGTGATTTCTCTTAGTTTTTTCCTTTTCCTTGTCTTCTTTCTTCATCTCCAGCTCTTGAATTATTACTAAATAAAAATGATAAAAGTGAGGTGTCTGTTTGGGGGAAACACAGACTTGTCACATGGAGACCTTCCAGAAACCGAGTGAAGATGAAGAAAAACTGCCGCAGCACTGTCTGCTAATAATCCACCCAGCCAGATTCCCAGAAAGTACAAAAACGTACACAAACCTTTTTTGTGTAAAAGTGCATGTACTGTACGATAGAAGTGTGTCTGGTTAATGTCTAAGGCCGTTTAAAAGACCTTCACTTCAGTGAAATGACATTAAAAAAGTGAAAGCAGCCCCATTCAACGTCAGTGGGTCTACAGTGTCCTGGTGTTTTTCCATTCTTTAATGTTTAACTGATTTATGACAAGAGGGCAGGACTCTGTGATGAGTTTATCATTGACTTACACACATGGTGTTATAAGAGGTGCATCACTTAGTAACAGCTCACGTGCTTTACTAAACTTTTTTTACTTTAGGTTGAAATGTTTTGAACGGCTAATTTAATTCCATGTTAGTCTGGATGCATAAACTATTGGATGCATTTGTAAACATTAGGAGACCACTTAAATCAAATATGTATCAGTTGTTTGTATCTGTAGATGCGTAGTATTAATAAAAGCTATTTAATCTGAATCGTATCAAATATGTTTAGTACATTTAAAGCAGTGACGCTGTAGGCGGACTAATATTAGGCCTCATCTACTTGTTGTATGGGGCAACAGTGGCCTGGCCATTTAAAATACGATGTACACTCTGTGAACCAGGAGTCTAAAAACACACACACACACACACACACACACACACACACACACACACACACACCAACACATGGCCTCTGTATTTACAGAACACGGATGAGTCAAACTGGTGTTAAGCCCTTGAGCGGTGTGCGACACACAGCCCCTAGTGAAGACTCCGTCCTGCGCTCCAACCCCAAATAAAGACATAGGCCGGTGCATTGTTGTCGTCAGTTCTCCTCCTGCTGTCAGGGCAGGGAAGATGAAGCGTTTTTCTGCGGCTGGTGTTTAGGAAAGCCTTCCAGAGGACAGAGTACTGGCAAATGTTTGTATGATGTTGCCGTGCTGTATTATGATCATGGAACGAGCTATGGAAAGTGTATTTGTCTTACCTCATGCTGTATCAAGTCAGGGAGATGGGAATGTGAATCCAATCAGGATTTCAAACTGGTTTAAAACTATATAATGTTACTCTAAATCTCTGTATGTGTTTATGTGATACAGGCTGGTTTTTTTCTTATATCTTGGAATGAATCTCAATCAAAAATGCAGTATTTAAATGTACATAAATGAATGTATTATAGTAAAGAGTTGGTAGAAGGTGGTGGTGTGTGGTGTAGATATGTGTAAATACAGTCTAATAATTTCAAAACGTGAACCAGATTAAACAGAAGAGGCTCTATAGTTTACTCTGTCAGCAGTTTTCAGTTCCCTGTAGGAAGTTAAACAGAGAATATCTCGACAAACAAAGCTGTGCTATGACTTAAGTGGTTATGACTTAGGGTGGTTTTGAAGGGTCAGGGACAGAGCTCAGCAACAGGAAGTTAAACTGTCTGTATCTTGGATCTGTTGAAGGTTGTGATGAAGTTCTATACGGCTGAACCGATTTAACATCGAGACACCTGGAGTATAACACTTAATAATCCTCAGCATTTTTCTGACAATGTTTTAGCCTTAATCTCAATACCATTACATTGAGATTAGAAGGTTGAGATTAAATTATCTTTTCAAAGATTCTCAACAGTTATTAATCTCAATGCAATACGATTAATCTCAAATGAGTTGACGTCTTGTCAAATTCCTTCAAAAGCGGATCTATATTATTGTCTAATGAGCTGTGTTAAGCAACAAACACATTTCTGATGATAAAAAAAAGGATTAAGATGTTTTTCGTCTATTGTGCAACCGCGAAAATCTGATTTAGAACATGAAGCAGTTTGTGAAGAGATGAGTGCTTTTTAATCCTTCTTCTCAGAGCTGCTTGCTTTCATTGTAGCTGTGGGATTGATGTACACCTGGAACATCACTGCAAATACCCAGCTGGTATGACTGAAACACCTGCAGGTAGAGAACCACTGATATGGAATAAATGCAGTTAGCTGTATTAGGCTGAGATTTACTATGACTTTTCCCCAAAATCATATTATGGCATCTATTTGCTTGCTATTTGATGATAATGCTGGATTATTGTTTGGAGATGTAATTTTCAGTGTAAATGCAGATTTAAACTAAAAAACAAATCATTTTGTACCTCAAGCATATTGCCCAGTTAAATAGACTGTGTATATATTTGTATAATACTTTTCCTTTTGCGAGTTTCTGTTTATAATTTCTTGTGTTTTGATCCAACTTTGTTGACTGACTTTTACACTCTCTTCTTCCCAGTCAATCTGATCTGGCCATGACCTTTGTCTGACAAATCGTGTTGTTGCTGTCACACCTTAAAACAGTTTCTTCCTGGGCGGCTGCCAGCTGTTGTTTCAGCTCTGTTTCACCTCCACCTCCAGTGTTCATCAGTCCAGGACGTGGGATCCTCAAGAGGTTGTGCTCCTGGACAAATGAGACAAATCTAACTCTCTGTCGTCATCAAAGTCACCTCTAGATCCTAACCATATCATATTCCTAACATGCCCTTTGTGAGTTTAAATCCCATGAACACCATACATTCACAATAGAGTCTAATTTCTAAAGACTTTCCATCCCTGCTTTGCATTTCAATCGTGCAAATCAATAAAGACAAAAATAATACTAATAACCTAATTTTTCCTTTTAATTGTTTTTTGTTCATTGAAAAGTAAATAGAGGTGTAGAGTGAGCACATGATAGCTAAAATCTTACGTTTACATCTTGTTTTTTCTCCAAACACAAATTCAACAAATGAACTTTTTGAACAGTGATCTTTCTCCGCTGTCTATGTTGGTGAGAAAATAAAAATATTTTAAAAAACCTGAATTCTCACTGCAGGTATTTCCGTTTTTTGGAGTTGTTTATCTCACAGAAACCAAAACCATGAAACGCCTCCCACCATCATTCTATCAAATCTTAAAGGCAGCTACACACAAATATCTCAAAGTCACATGTGTCGACAAAACATCTGCATCAACTCAGCCACAATCAGATTTCTTTTTTTTTTTTTCAAATACGCCATTGGATTTTCTGAAATCCATTGAAATCCATTGAAATCCAAATACATTTTTTAAAATATTTAAATACCAAAATAATCATCCTTTTAGAGGAAGCATACGCCATTCCGCACATTCATATCAACTTAAACTTGATTTCAATGCAACATGGGTCATTTTCAGCAACTTTTTCCTTTTAATTTGCTTTGAAAAATCATATATTTGTCGGTTTGCTTCCTTGAACCATCGGTGGTAATCACTGAGCCTCAACACACATCTATTATTATCATCATCATCATCTGATCTTTCGGATCATGTGTTACTCAATGACATTTCCTCGCACAGCGGATGACAGACCAGATGTTGCGACGGTCTCTTAGGAAATCCTTCATCTGCCACAAAACAAAACCTCAGTAAGTGCAACCAAAGACAAAGAAATGAGGTCACTAAGCTGGGTTACCATACATTACATTTTCTGGTAGGCACAAAGTCAGAGGAATAAGCCTTCAGATAAGACCGGTATGACCAATTTAAACATCCATTCCAAAAGAAGAGTTTCACTCATTAAGGCGTACCTAATGGTGTTTTAAGACCTTATTATATTCAAGAGCTATCGCTGAAATAGCTCAAAATCAGAATGATAAAAAGGACCATTGTCACATTTAGCAGAGAGTATGTTGTCATATCATGGTTGTTGGTTTTCTACAAAAGAAACTTAAATTTATAACTAAGCCCACTTTTCCTTTCTGCCCTATTTCACATTTTTTCCCTCAAGACTTCCCTCCAGTTAAAACAGCTACAAGAAAACATTTGCATGATTAATAAGTTACATTTTTATACATACACACAAACGGGGGGGGGGGGGGGGGGTTGGAAGTTGCTTGGCACATTCTCATGCTTGACCAACCTCCTACAATCTAAATAACTATACAAGACACAGTAAAACAGGTCTTCTCACACCACCGTCTCCCTGTTCAGTCATGAGGCTTCAGCATGTCCAGGAGATGAAACAAGACGCCTGCATGGTCATGATTAACACTTCTCTGCATAATCATCCTGCAAAAAGGAGGGCATACGTAACCCAATGCACTAAGTAACATGAAACAGTTCAGCTGTACACATACAGTATCTTCACATACTGATAAAGTTTAGATTCATAATTTAATCTGTATATATTGTATCTTAATATGCTGGTACCAGGTATTCACAGTGACTCTAAAATAAAATTACAAGAGGAAGTTTGTACAAGAAACAAGAGTCGGTGTGACTGACGAAGGTTTGGCATCCCTTTTTGTCGGAGTATAGAGTTTGTAGTTGGAGATTAATTTGTGGTCAGTTCCGTTGGATTTCAGTGGGATTCAGGAGAGCTGCCTGCGCTTTTTCGTTGGCACTGAGGAGAAGCAGTCCGACTCCTCTGAACACACGTTACTGCTGTTGGCGCCAACAGCAGTGGACACAAAAAGGTGAGGTAAAGGTGGTGGCAGGGGGATGAGATCTTATCCACCTTCTTATGTTGAGCAAGACATAACCTGGGCTAAATAAGGTTCACTATGTGCCCTGTCCAGTGCTGATTTTACAAAAAACAAAAAGTGCAAGAACGACACAGAAACACATACAAACACACATCGGGGTGGAATGGTAAGATTTCACCAAGTGTCCTTACCGCTACCACTCATAAGCCATACTAAACAATTACCCAAAATAGTCACTGTAGACATCCGCCAAACACAAAACATATTTAAATACAATATCCTGCATTTTACTATTAGTTCAAGGTGTTTTATTCTGACACCTAAAGCTATGTTGCCAGCTGAAAGTAAAAGCTGCCTTTTGGCATTTTGTGGTTCAGGCCAGTAGGAGGAGATCTTCTACAGTATGGCTGCTACAATAGTGAGGTTAGAAGAAAACAGTTACAGGCAATCATGGAAGGAAGCTGAAGCAGCTCTTTTCCTGCCATTGTTTGCGTTTTCAGGAGGGGTAAAAACCCTTTTCAGTATCCACTTTTACACTGTTTTCAACATACTTCCAGGAGGAACAAGCATGCTCAGTTCCTTTTTTATGACATTTCCAGGTTACATCCCTTTTATGTAAGGGTTTTAAAATACTTTCTCCCTTAAAAACTCCAGTGTCTTAAATACAGTACTACTGAGAAGTGAGGAGGGCAGAGAATTATGTCCTTACGTAACAGGCCTTGCTCTAAGGCCAGTCAGTTGGCATCATTACATCTTTTGAAGTAGAAGGCTGCCTACGGGCTTGTCATTGTCATCTTCCTCCTTTTTTTTTTTTCTTGTCTTGTTTTGTTTCAAGGCCTTCCACACTATCAGCGCCGGGCAGAACCACACTCAGACATTGCAACTAAACGTCTGGCAGAGAGGATAGCGATACTACTGTTCACATATATTATTGGTGATACAGTATATATACGTATATACACACTTTTGGTCATTTCAGATAAGACACCACCAAACATGCTATACAGTGTCTCTCAGTCTTAATTGCCACTTTTTATGCAAGTGCTATTCAGCCCAGCTTGTCAAGTATTTGAAGCAAGGAGGTACAGTAAGAGATGCACACATACAGACACACACACACACGCACGCACGCACGCACACATGCGGCACACATCCACACACATACTGTATCATATACACCAAGAGAAGCACTCTGGCATAGCATGCCAACGTAGCAGCCTGAGAGCTGCACATCAGTCAGTCTATGAAGGTCATGGGATGTTGGAAATGTCATTTTGTTCTTTTTCATGGGTTGATTTGCATACTCCCTCACCAAAAGGCAGGTCCATGATTCAGGATTGAGACTGTGGTTACACACAGATTGAACAGGATGCGTGTGTGTGTGTGTCTGCCTTTGCAAATATTTACGAACAAAATCTGTCTACTGAGCGTACGAGCACGTTGTACGACTTGCATCTTTCTGCTGATTTGTGTGTGCAGCGGTGAAGCTAACAGGGCTTGTTGACGTTGCACAGCAGCTCGGTGACTTTGATGAGGCGAGCCACTGTGCTCTGCGACTCCTCCTGCAGCCGCTGGTTGTTCTGCCTGAGGCTCTGCACCTCGGCCTGCAGCACCGCCTTGTCCTCCTTCTCCTGAAAGACATCGGCACACAACAAAACAAAAGCCGTCGCTCAGATCGCTGTGGCAGGAACGGGAGGGGAGCGACAGGTACAGCGGTGGCTTTAAGGAAACTAGTGGGCACACATAAACACAGAGCTTGAAATAAAACAACACAAACAGTGTAGAGAAGCACATCACGCTGCAGTGGGGGAAAAGAAACAATCCACTGAACTGATCATTTCTTTGACAGAAAAATCCTAGTTCAGAACTTCAATTATAGTCTGTAGTCTCAGTGCTTTGTGGTCTGGCCTGCTGGTCAGACTGAGTCAGCAACTAATCACCTATAATTGGTCAAAGGTCGCAATTAATGATCATTTTCATTATTGAATAATCTATTTTTAAATAATTGTTTGACATATATAATGTAAAAAATATAGTGAGAAATGCCCAGAGCCCAAGGTGACAGATTTAAATTGTCTGTTTGTTTGACCAACAGTTCAAAACCCAAATATAGTCAATTTTCACATTTTAGACGCTGGAACCAAGAATGTTTCATTTGTGCTTCATATATATGACAGAGAATTAATCAGTTTATTTTATCTGTTAATATAATTATTCTTAGTTATTGTTTGAGCACTAAATGGATACTTTATCGTTATTCTTGAGAGTCCATAGACTAAATGGTATATTTATATATGTGTCGAGACACAGAGACATATTCACTATTGACCAAAGATTGGACTTTGTTTTGAGAATTTAGTTTGTTTTCTGTCGAGCGGCTGCTTCCGAGATCGAGATTAAGAATAAGGAGTTCATCACATACAGTATTCTTTGACATCTACATACACGGATCAGCAGAAAATAATAAAATAATGATAACAGGAGTTGTCGGACATACATTTTTGTAAGTATGATATTGGGGGATTTACAAATCTGAAATGCTGCTATACAAATGTCCAACATTAGGACTAAATTAATGAATTAAATAAATGTAAATGTGTTTCTGTATTCAGTGCATCCACAGTGAGCCCGCTGTGATTGAAATGGCCGAATGGACGGGAGGATTTGTACAAGTGAACAAAAGCCTGCATCAGAAAATACAAATAATCTCGCAGCAGCGACAGAAGCGGAACAATTTGAATACTTTTTCCTACCTGCTGACTCTCCCATGGAGCTCACTGAAAATATTATGACAGAGAAAAACGTTCATGAAAGTCAAAGCACCTTTTGCAGGTCATCCTGCAGCCTCTTCAGCATGGACTCCAGCTGCGACACCTTCTCTTCTAGGTGGCCTGGAGAGTCACTGCAACAAAAGAGAGGCAGTGACACTTTGTCAAAATCAATTATTGTAATCAGAGAAAGTCTAAATGAATTTGTTTTCCCAGTCACAAATGAACAAGATGAATGCCTTCACTGGTGTATTTTATAGGAAGGTTTTTCTTGTGTTCCTCTCCTGTTATAACACCGCCCTCATCTCATTTCAGCAAGTGAACTGTTTCACTTTGCTTGATTGATCTTGACTTCCACTGTGGCAGCTTCAGAGCTCGAGGCATCGTCCCTGCTGCCTTCAGACCTGTAGTACTCAGAGATCAATTTACTGTAATTGCTAGGGTGACAAGCAGACCCAGCGAGAGAAGTCATCCCATGATGCATTTCGTCTGATTGCAGTTATATATAACGAACGCTTCTGGTGATGTGAACAGCATGATAATGCTATTTGAGGAAAGAAGATGGCATTGACGTCAGATGGTTTGGGCACAATAGTGCGTTTTGAGTTTGATATTTAATTATATGACCATTTATCTTATCATTTTGGTTGGTTTGAAGCTCATTTGTGCTATTTGTAGACATAATTATTTTTGAAGGAGGTTGGCAGTGTGTTTTTTATTGTAGTCAATTATCTGAATCTCTCTTTTATTCAACGGATATGTACTGAAAAAGGAAATATATATATACTGTATATATTTTCAACATGTGATCATTTTTCACTAACAGATGCCAATGAGAGGTGATATGGAGTATTCTGTGTGAGTGTCTTTTATAAAACATTTTACACGCTCGTTGGAGACAAATTGAAAGGTGTCATCAATACTAACTACAATACGCCGGGGGGCATGAACTGCACCTGTAAAGACTTCCTTTGAAGAAAAGCTTCACATTGGTGTTTTGCTTTTTTTGGCCAACAGTTCTGGACTTTGTATGTTCAGACACAGCATGGAGGACTAAAATAAGGTGGGCAAGGAGCTGGACAAAGTGTAAAAGAGAAACAAAATGGATCAGAGTGGGATCAGAAAGATGACAATGACAGTGAGTCAGACAAGCTGTGTGCGCGTGTGTGTGACTGCATGCGCATAACTGCAACACTAAGTCAGCAAGAGAGCTCTCTTGATGGGGGAGAGAAACCATCCCATTGACTCACACAGTTGGATGTTGCCGATAAAGTCTAAATAATTGAGAGAGAATAAAGAAGTAGTGAAAAGGGTTGTGTGCAGTGATTCTGACAAAAAAATAAGAGACTAACGACAGAGATATTGAGCTGCCTGCGTCACCCCGAGTGTACTGTATAGCAACCCACCTCTCATTTGAGTCTTTCAGCTTGCCGTCTGTCTGGTCGGCTCCTGCTTGGGAGGGGTCTCCAGCTTTATGGTCTGTGGTAATGAACATTATCCACATTAATATCATTTAATACAGCCATACATACCATAATGAAAAGAAAGAGGCAGACAAAGACAGGAGATGCTCACTTTCTCTCAGTATAGAACATACTGTGATTCATACACTTATCTTCATATAGAGCGCAGATCCATTGCACTCATATGTTGTTGTTTTTTGGCCAAATTTATGTGGCCAAATGGACATTAAACTCATAAGTGATTGGTGAACATCTCACTCCAAAAACAACACGCTGGGAAGATTTTCTACAAGATTTTGGAACCAGGTGATAAGGCCTGGTTCACCTTCTTTTCAGTTCATCCCAAAATTTAGAGTCTAACTTGAATCTTATGATTGTGGAACAAAAGTCTGGATCAAAAAATGATTTGTGATGGTGCTAACCACTATGGACAGCTTGTTATCTTATTTTATATTTACAGTAAGTGACGTGTGCATAAGTAAAGAGCTCCTCACCCTCTCGGGACAAAGCCTCCAGGATGCTGTGGCAGGCCGTGGCCAGGTCAGCGATGGACTGCCACTCCTCCTCAGTGGACTCTGTCGTCTCTGAGAGAACTGAGAGAAA
Source organism: Anarrhichthys ocellatus (assembly GCF_004355925.1). NCBI lineage: Eukaryota > Metazoa > Chordata > Actinopteri > Perciformes > Anarhichadidae > Anarrhichthys > Anarrhichthys ocellatus. The sequence continues at coordinate 1,711,501 of NW_022280048.1, read as the reverse complement.
GGAGTTTAAGATTTAACTCGCTCTACAGTAACAAACTCGGTCTACAGTAACAAAGAGCCACCACTGGGGGGTGCTGCTGGTCAGATTCAGGGGCAGAATGTAGAGGCACAAGGAGGAAATGTTATAATGTACTGTATGTCATGTGCCTGCAGGTTTCACTGAATTATGTTTCTGACTTTCTAAGATCTTTTTGACAGATCAGTTTAGATTTAACTCAAGGCAGCATACTAAAATACAAGACAATGACATCAATAAAATTAATAACAGAATTTGGGTAAATTATTACATGCAAATGTAATAAAAACTTTGACAAAAAGATCTAATGAGTCCTTGAATTTGATCTTTTCGTTTGAAAGTTGTCATGCATTTTAACAGACTCCCTGCGAAAGAACGTGATGTGAAACAATCAGAGTCGTCAGAGGCCGCCCCCGCAAAAATCTGAAGAATCAGATGAGAGGATGAGCAAGTGTGCTCTTATGGCAGATAAATGATGAGTCTCATAGTCTCAGCGGAGGCAGAGCAGATGGCGTAAGAGGGGCTCCTTGATTTGAAGCTGCCTAAAACTCCACCCCTCCCACTACCCATCTGTCCCCCTTTTATCCCAGCCCTGGCAGGGGGTGGCAGCAGAGCAGGGGTGATATTAGATTAGCGGGATAGGGGGCAGCGGGGATGAAAGAGGAGGGACAAAGGGGATGCAGTGGGGAGCAGAGGGAGGATAATGAAGAGAGGGGTTTAAGGCAGAAACAAATCTGGAAAAAAGGATTTTGGGGCTTAAATCAGGCAGAGATGATTTGCAAACATGTGTAATTGTTCCATTTTGGCATCATTTGAGCAGTCGTGTCAGCTGTTGTGTCTGAGAATGGAGCTTTGTGTCGAGTCCACGATCAGGGTCATAATATCTCTTTGTGCTCTTTGTCTCGTAATTAATCGACACACATTTCATTTTTTATTTAACATGCTGCCATTTTAATATTTACGGTATTATACATATATAAATATATTATAAATATTATATTATATATATATAAAAATATAAATAAAGAATTAGCAGCAATAGGGAAGTACTTACTCTTGGTGATGGAGTTGTGAAGACTTAGGGCTCGTGAATTTCTTTCAGCTCGGTCTAAACATGACAACCGGGAAGACGAGTCACTCACTGAAGCTTTGTCATCACCGAACTCAGCGGCCATGAACTGAAGACATACGAGACAGAGATAGAGGGGAAACAACACTGTCAGAGAGCGGATGGAGCGCGCTGGGGTGAGAAACTACTCAGATGTCCTCTCGTCTCAGTCTGTCACCTGTACGTCCTCCAGGGGAACCTTGGGTTTGACAGTCAGGATCAGATCAGGTGTGGCGTCCCTCAGCTCGTTGTCATAGATGTGGCATTCCCCCTTCAGCCCCACGTTTTCGTACACATGCCTGTCCAGACCGAGAGGGAGAAACGTGATGGTGGTGGTGGGGGGGGGGGAAACAAAGCAAATCTGTTGTTGATGCTTTGTGACATTTTTTTATCCAATCCAGAGGTCAAAACAGAAACTGGAGCACTTCGACAAGCAATCTCCAGGATGGCTTAGGTTTAGGCCTGATTGAGTTTGCAATCCTGCACTCACAAAATCATCCATCAAAAATATCATATCTGATGCGGCTTCGGTCAGATGATTTGCGTGACGATGAAAAGCAGTCAAACTCATTTTGGTGAGCAGCAGAGTTTAATATTATCCTCATGAATATTTTCTTATGCACAATTTCTGCTTCAAGCTGTTGTAGCTTTTTGGAGTTCTCAGGGTGAAAATGATTTGTCTGGCAGACACAGACATGCACTTCTGCTTTTACAAAGGTGTTTTTCTCGCTCCTTGGAGCTTAATACTGGACATTCTTGTGTCTGTCAGACCTTGATACTCAGGAGGATGAGGGAATGCAATGCAGACCATGGTAAAAGGGATTTTTGATGACATTTACATGATTTCTTAACTTGAATCTAAAGAAGAAAAATGTAATCTATTGTAATTTTAATGTTTTACTGCTGAAGAGTTAAAGATCTGCTGCGCAACCGTCCAATCATCTATGTGAATTTTCGAATGTGAAACATAATTTAAAACCTTTTGCATTAAGTAAACACAGTTCAGTGAAGCAGAGTGACACATTGCTTGGCGTCCTTTCACCGTACCCTGTCCTTTGCAGGAAAAGTGACGCACTATGACTCTGAGATTAAATTGTGATGAGTCAGCTTCCGTTTGAGGATATTTTCAGCCATGCTGGATGATTTCAGAGCCTTTTTACCTGACGGTCTCCCAGTTTGCAGATGTTAAAGATCTCTCAAAGCAGCATTTTTTTGTTATTTATATTATATATCTCTCTATAATATCTTCAAAACACTCATATGTCAGGCTATGAGAGAGTGGCATGATCTTTAGTAACACTCACCCATCACACGAATCCCTGTAGGTCGGCTGTCTCTCCAAAGAGCAGCTGCGTGTGAGCTGCGAGCCGCTGCCCTCCTGGCTCTGAATGGCTGCTTGGTCCTGCAGAGAAGTGGCCCGTAGCAAAGGTAAGCTGGGCGGCGTGAGGAGCGAGCCATGACATCTCTCACTTTGCCCTTCATCACACGACTGTCCTTCGCCCTCTTCGGCCTCCACCTGCACCTCCAACTCCGTCATGTCCGCTTCATTGGCCCCACTCTCGTTCAGCTTTTCCTCCTTTGCTTCTCCTTCCTCCTTCTCCTCCTCCTCTTCTTCCTCCTCCTCCTCTTCCTCCTCGTCATCATCTTCGTCTTCCCTCTCGTCCAGTACCCAGGCCTCTCCAGACTGATCCTCGCCGGGTTTACACTCCGCATCCTTGATGGCTTTCTGGTACAGCTCGGAGAAACTTCTGCAGAACATAAATCAACAACATACTTAGTAAGAAGAGACACACACTTCACAACTCACAGCTCTCTTTTCGGCCCAGCCTCTCATCCCACTGCTGAGTCATAAACCTAATCTAGAAGCCAATAACAAAGATGAGGTGGACATATGAGGTGCTATATTTGCCTATTTTATCCCTTTGGGAACACAGAACTCTACTTCCTCTCAATAATTATGACATCTTTGTGGCAATTTGTGCTTTGTTGTCACAGAACAAGCATTTCAGCAATGAAATATAAATAAACCAGTGGGATCCACTCTAAAGCTGCAGAGGTGTCCACTTTAATATTGGTTTTATTTGTTTTAACAATTGTGTCCACAGCTGTTTCTGCCCTCTGTCTGACTTCAGCTGAGTGGAAAGTGTGCTGTTAACAGTGGGAGGCCCTTTGCCAGTGTGATTACAGATCATTAGAGGGATTGATTGGTTGTTGGCCAGCTGGTGTGACACTGATGGCAGGCCGTCATCAACAGCAGAGTGAGCCGTGACCCCAGAGTGTGGGCACCTCTCTTGTTTTCCTTAACCGACTTGTCCCACTGACCCCCTCCTCCTTCTTTGCTGTCAAAACTTTCTCTCACCGTCTCACTGGGACTATTATCCACTTTCTGGAGCACGCTTTATACCCATGAGCCCCTTCTCCAGTCTCTCCCTGTGTCTGTTGACCCATAAGTGCCCTTGTTAGTGTTCTCTTTCTCCCTCTCCTCCTCCTCGTATCTGCAGCTTCACCCACCTGCGTGGCTTGCCGTTCTCGTCAGGTGGGATGACAGTGATGTGGATCTTGTGCGCAGTGCGGAGCAGCCTGGTCCTCTCCTCGGGGCTCAGGTGAACCAGCGAGTGGCCGCACAGTCGCACCACGCGAGCCCACAGCTGCAGGCCTCCGCTCTCAGCGTAACAGAACCGCTGCAGCTCCGTCACGAAACCCTCCTCGTTCATCAGGAAGCCGGGCTGTCCGACGCCGTCGCGCAGGGGAGTGACCTCAAGAGCCTCACATCCCCGCGTCACCAGCTGCAGATGAGCGGAAGATGATGAATGAATCAGAAAGACATAAACCACCCACTGAAAAGTTTTAAATACGAACACAATCACCCACCTCTAGCCTCTGCACCACCTCGCGTATATCCTCCGCCTGGCTCTCCATCGCACTGATTGAAACAGACTCCCCACGCTCGTAGAAGATATCCAAGCAGGGCCCCCCCTCCTTAGTCTCTGTCACTGCCTTCCAGCCGATGACATCTCGACAGGAGCAGTTAAACACCACCCTGCGCGTGCACCTCTCAATGAGCACCACCGACTCAGCAGACACCCCGAGCAGACAGGGGAGCCTGAGTTCTCCAGCCTCCCCGTCATCTCCACCGTTGACCATCACGGCCCACACCAGCGCCCCAGCACTGTGCAGCTCGGCCCCTTTGGCGCCCTTCAGCTTGTCTTTGCGCTTGCCACCCAGAGAGAGCAGGGGGAACTTGGTGGAGGAATCGATGGGTGTGGTGGTCACATAGTTTTCAGCCAGGTCCTTCAGGTATTCCTGCCGTGTGCGGGTGGCCATGGAGCGGAACTTTTCTGACTTCTCCGCAGCGTTTTCGGCATTCACGGCCTTCGCCAGGAGAAAGTCTCTGAAAGCGGGAGAGCTAGGGAATCGAGCGCCCTTAGGGAAGAGTGGGCCAAATAATGGCATGTCTTTAGACCGTGTCACGGCCACCCTGAGAGGGAAAAGAGTGAAAAACAGGAGTGCTAGAGTAAGAGAGAGTGCAGAAGAAGCATTCAATCCATGTCTTGTTTTTCCGAGCTTGACTGTGGACTGTAGTGCTCTCCAGAATAACAAACATTTACACTGAATCTGCTGCAGAGGAGCACAGATTAGTGTTTCCTCCTGAGCGGACCCATAACTACTATGATGTATGAGACCCATGTGTAAGAGTGCACATAGTAACACCCATCTTTACATTGACTTACATGCATATCGTGAATGACGTGGTCAGTAAAATTGTCGTTTTTTTTGTATTTTTCTTAAAGCCCAGAACTTATTTTAGTTCACTACTTCCTATGACACATAGGATGACCATGAATTTATTGTCTCAAGAAACTTGAGGGTGAAAAGAGATGTATTTATTTACAGCATAGTGGAAGAGGTATGATCAGACCTGTAATAGGTGTTGTCAGTGCAGGGCTCATGGACCTGAACGATGATGAAGACATGTTGGAAATGGGAGCGGATGGACTTTGGCGTGAAGGGCAGGGTGCCCGGCTCCTGGAACACGATCGTCACAATGTCGTTACCGATGTGTCGCTTCCTCAGCAGCTGGAGAGGCAAAACAGAAACACAAAGAGATTTATTTAAGAAGCGGACACGAGTCATTTTAGTCAACGAACCAGATCTCAGTTTGCCATGTTTTATATCTCAAGAATCTACAAGAAATGTTTAAGAAGCAGCGAAAGACATTACCTTTAATGCTGTTAATTGAACTAAAGGCTAAGTCAAATTAAATTAATAGTAAAATAAGCAACTCTAAGTGTTCTCTGAAATAAGCTTGTGTGTCCATGATCTTGCTGTTGTTGTTAGCACAACTCAATGCTCCAAAATTACTGTTCTTGGGAAATTAACAAATGTTGCAACTTTAAGTTAATTAATTATACTTCTTTATGACAAAGAAAATAATTTTTCTTACAAAATAAAAAAAACTAGAACTTTTAAAAAACAGCTTAATCAAGATATTATTACATCACAAACTGTTGCTGCCAAAAAGCAGCAGAATGTAAGGGCTTCGTCACTAACATGTTTTGTTTCATTTAAACATTTAATCTGTCTTCACATGTCATGTCCAGTCTCTTTGGTGGCAGCAAACAGGCTTAAACCACAAACTTCATATAAAGAGCTGACAGTCAGCCTGACTGAGAGGCGCCTGTGAATACCTCCATGGTGGGAGTGAACACTGGGGGCAGGATTTTTATGTCATGCTTGTTGCGGAGTACAGAAGCTTTTTCTAAAGCGTTTACAAAAGCATGAAGTCTGAACAGAGATGGGTAACGAAGGTTGTACCAAGACTGATGCAATTCTATATTACGAATAGACGTGAAACGTTTGAGAAAACTTGGTATTGGAAAAATGGTTCGGCAACACAAAAGGTAGGAGAAGGAAATCAAATATCAAATCTCTGTTGAAATATACAGTTGTGTGAAAAAGTGTTTGCCCCCTTCCTGATTTCTTTGCATGTTTGTCACACTTAAATATTTCAGATCATCAAACAAATTTAAATATTAGACAAAGATAACACAAGTAAACACAAAATGCAGTTTTTAAATGAAGGTTTTTATTATTAAGGGGGAAAGAAATCCAAACCTACATGGCCCTGTGTGAAAAAGTGATCTGTTCGTGACCTCAAGCTGAAGCGCACTTGGGTTCTGCAGCAGGACAATGATCCAAAACACACCAGCAAGTCCACCTCTGAATGGCTTAAGAAAAACAAAATGAAGACTTTGGAGTGGCCTAGTCAAAGTCCCGACCTGAATCCGATTGAGATGCTGTGGCATGACCTTAAAAAGGCGGTTCATGCTCGAAAACCCTCCAATGTGGCTGAATTACAACAATTCTGCAAAGATGAGTGGGCCAAAATTCCTCTACAGCGCTGTAAAAGACTCATTGCCAGTTATCGCAAACGCTTGATTGCAGTTGTTGCTGCCCAACCAGTTATTAGGTTTAGGGGGCAATCACTTTTTCACACAGGGCCATGTAGGTTTGGATTTTTTTCCCCCCTTAATAATAAAAACCTTCATTTAAAAACTGCATTTTGTGTTTACTTGTGTTATCTTTGTCTAATATTTAAATTAGTTTGATGATGTGAAACATTTAAGTGTGACAAACATGCAAAGAAATAAGAAATCAGGAAGGGGGCAAACACTTTTTCACACAACTGTATATGGGTTGTATTTTTACCTGCTGCGTGTTGTTGGCTGTGTACGGCAGCATAGTAGACACGTGAAACATAATCTCATAGTCCTGGTAGCGCGTGTAGAGCGAGTGTGTCCCAGTTGAGTCCGCTACACAAGCAAAAGACAAACAAGAAACACGCATCACACAAAGAGAAAGACGGATAGGGATTCAGCAGAGTCAGTCAATGTTTCTGAAGGAAAGACTAAACTCAAATTGTCACATTCAGGGTCCGTCTGATTTGCTGTTCTCTGCTGCTCACTGAGGGGAAAACAGCTCATTACTCAGATTACATGCGGCTAGATAGGAGTTTTCTTAGGCTTTCAGTGGTGCACTGATGCCCTTCGGATAATGGTCCTGCCACAAGGTGAGATACAGCCAATAGATGCGGGTGTGGTGCATTTATTTCCCCACAGCTCACTCTTGTTGTCCAGCTGAGCTCTGTATTTCTCCCAGCCCTTCAGCCGCACACGCTCCCCGAGCAGATCCAGGAACTCTTCAAACGCTGGGCCCGAGCTCTCGTTGTTGTACATGTCTTCCTCTGAGCTCTGCCCGGCCCGGCAGTACATCACCCCAACCTTTCGCTGGAAATTCAGCTAGAAGACAGAGAAGCACAGAGTCAATAATTATCCTGTCAAGACCTTTCACCTAATGAGGCATCCTGATCATTTGCCATCTTACTTTACAGCTACAAAGCTTGTCTGAGAGAATTTATGCTGTAAAATGTTATACACCTGCACAGCACACATTACACTATTAAACCTCCTAATCCCCTTCACGTTTCATGCTTCAAACAGAGGATTTGATTCGTCAAAGTTGTTTGTTCCTTTTCTGAAGTAGCTGACTTCAAAGGTGGAGCTAGTGGTTAACTGGTGTGTGTGGGTTTAAATGGTCAGCAGCTTCTGCTAAATAAAGTTACAATGAATGTGATGGGGCTTGAATGTTTAAGCGATCAGCAGGAAATGATCTAAGATCATTCTGGTCACAGTTTCTCAAGTGAACAGTCACCGTGGTGGCAGAGGAAGAAGAGAGAAGAATGAACAGATATAATAAGTGCACTTTCACATCTAAAAACACCCGATTGATCACTGCGGAGGTGTAGACTTCAGAACGTCAGCTTTAGAAAAACATTATTTTGTGTCTGACCTCTGAAAAAGAGCCATTTGCTGCTATTGGTCAGTATCCGATGTCCTGAAAAGCTTTCTCTCAGACAGTCTTTGGTGTCAGCAGGGGCAGCCTTACTCACCCCCTGTTCGTCCAGCTTCAGCAGGGTGTCCCTGACCTTGGGGGAGTTTGAAGCCAAGCGAAGGCAGTGCAGGTTCAGTTCAGGCATGATGAACTCCAGCAGCCTCTTGGGAGACAAGCCTCTAGGGGTCGTGTGACGAGCGGCAGAAGGGACAGACTCCTCCAGGATGGAACCTCGCAGAGTCTTCATCTGGGGAGACGATTCACAGGCGTCACATCCTGGAAAACCAATTTCACATACACTGAAATCGTGGAGAGCTTTGAGGATAGAAAAGCGGCAGGTTTACCTCTGTGGTGCGAAAGATGATTCTGTAATTGTACTGAGCGCCGCTGGATCCGTCTTTCTCCTCTCGGCGGAAACTGATGGCCACTGGGCCGAGGCGGTCGTCCATGCCGAAGAAATTCTGGTGTTCTGCGGTGACAATACAGTCAATTTCAAGTGTGACAGCATTGGGGTTCAAATATAACACTCTAAGAGAACTGTATTAAAATGATTAGGGTGTAGAGGGGGGGCTGAATCTTGTATTTTTCTATGTGCAGTCCATAAATTATAAGATGAGAAATTTAAAAAATTGTGCCATGATAAAGACTTGTTCAGAGTTGAAATGGGATGGTTCATCAATGATTGAATAGCACCACAGTGTACATCCACTTTGTTAAGCTGGACAGTAATGCTTTCTTAACCCCGTCATATTATTCTCTCTATTGACTTCCCATAAACAGTCGAGTCAGACAAAATAGAAGTTTCACTACACGTACCTTTCATGTGGAAGTATTTGCGATAGTAATGGGCTCCCAGATCTGCATGCTCTATAAAGTAGTTGCTCTTGCCCTGCTGTTGGACGTGACTCTCTCTGGGCTCCTCCAGGACCGACACTGCATCGTTGGGGGTTCGCATGCTCGACCAGAGTCCCCGCCTCCCCTGGGATTGACCGAGACCCACCTGCTCTTCTCCCCCCGTCTCGTTGCGGAAGTGGGGGCAGCTGAGCAGGAGCTCGTTATCATTGCCATCACCCTCGTCCAGCAGCAGCGACTGCTCGGGGTCATCTGCATTCACCCCGTTGCCTCCCCCGCCCTGTGCAGGTGAGGACGGGGTGGCTTGGGAGAGGGGGCGCAGCTGGGAGGCGGCTGAAGCCCCAGAGGTGATATTCTTTTTCCGTCCAATGCTGTCTCTGTTTGTGGCCGCCTCAGTGAGGTCAAACAGGATGCTCTGGACGTCGTAGTGGGCAAAGTTCCTCACCCAGGCTCCGCCCCCAATGTTATCATTAGGACCTGGTTGAGGGATCTGAGGGGGTTTAGTCTTCTTACTTAATCCTTCGGGCTTCGGCGGCTTGGCAGGTTTTGGGGAGTCCCCTGTGGACACAGACAGACCACGAAAGAATCCATCGGGCTCTGGAGGGTTGCCCTGCAGGCCCAAAAGCAGGAAAGGGTCTTTGAAGCGTAGGGCATTTGGACTCAGGGGCCCCTGATCGTCTGTCCTTGGCTCCTGTGCTTGAGTCTGTCTCTCCAGCGAGGACAGGCTGCCGTATTCCCTGTGTAGCAGCACACCCCCATCACCCTGAGCCCCCGCACCCACCTTCTCACCAACCACCCGAGCTGCTTTCCCCCCTGCCTTCCCGGAGGAGTCCAAGTCTCCTAAGGTTACATCGCTGTTACTTCTCTGCATGATGTGGCCGCGGCCCACCGACCTCAGCGTCAGCCCCACGCGGCTCGGAGTGAGGCTCTCATCCTCAGCTCCATCAGCCTCCCTCCTCGGCGGCCACTCCACTCGACCTGCTTCCCGGTTGGGGTCAAAGTTGACGGTGGCAATAGGCGGCCGCATGTTCTGACGGCGAAACTTGCGGATGAAGAGGTCATCTGACTGCATGGTGCCTGAAAACCGACTCCGGTCCAACAATCGTCTCTCCACTCTGGTCCAGAGCTTTCTGCTCTCCCAGTAAAATGTCTGTCCTGGTCTCTATGGTGCTGGTGTGAGACGGGAGCACTGCGCGCAAAGATGAAAAACCCCTCTGAGTGAAAGCAACAAATACAGTCCTCATTCACTTAAGATGGTTGAATTTTCTCAAACCTTGGACGTCTCTGTGAGGTGCCCCACTTTGTCCCAAGTCAAGTTGTTAAGTGTAAATGAAGATTGAGGAGAATATGCAGATGTGTCCGGTTGCAGGGGTCCGTCCCGGTGTGCAGATGTGTGTTTTGGTGGTGCTCATTCCTTCAGAATAAGGTCGAGAGGATCTTCACTGGAGCCGGAGTCCTCTTTGTATCAGAGGCTCTATCAACCTTTCTAACATGGCATCCATTCGTCTGCACTCTTCAGTGCCTGCTGCTTCCCTTTTGGTCAGGTCCACTCGCCACCTGCAGAAGAAAAAGAGAAAGAAACGTCTTTTGTTACCTCATCATTCACCCACACTGCTAATATCTTAATCGACAGCTTTATGTTCAGCCCACAGCAGCTTGTCAGTGAGGACACAGAAACACTTTGTTTGGAAGAAAAGATTTGACAAAGTATCGAATTTCAACAATAAAGCAGCAGGCAGGTCTGACGTCTTTTATTGTTGAGTAATGCCTTGTACCTCTGTTTTCTCTCATTATTATTCTTTCCTTTACACACTTTCCGTTCCAAAGTTCCACTAAATAGCTCCATCGCAGACTTAACGCTCACCACATCCAGCCTGCACACGCTCACAATAGACAGTATTAACACAGGGGAGGGGGCCTTCCTGGCTTACTCTGCCAACATACGAGAAATAAGTGTAAACTGTCTCCCACCCTCAAATAAGCTCACACACAAACACACAGTTTTTGTTATTCCCCTCCTACACCAGTATTTAAAAGAATATACAAAAACAACAGCAACAGACACATTGTAAATAACTTCCGATACAGTGGATCAGCTGTTATTATTTTCACAGAGTTTGAAGAGTACGAAGCAGTGTGCTTCCCTTTTTTAAAAAGTCCTTAAACAATTCATTGTTATGACTGCAACTTACCAACAAAGTGGGTTTAGTTTCAGGTACAAATCAGCTCGTTTCTGTCGCAGATGTCTTTAAACAAACCGAGCTGAACTCTTTTGTCGCTCTCAATAAGGTATGAGGCTTCTTCCTGTCTAGCTTTTCGCATGCATCTCCTCTCTCGTGCTTGCAGCCTAAAGAGCAGGTGCAGTGGTGCAGAGCTGCTACCAGAAAAGCTTCACACACACACACACACACACACACACACACACACACGCTATAAAAATGCTATAGAGTAAAGTGAGGAAGTCACAAGAAATCTTTGTTTCCCTTTCTTGCCTGCTCTCACACTCTCCTTTTCAGCAGATGTTTCCATTTTGCTGTGAAGAGAAAATGGAAACTGTTCACCAAATATGAAAGTTATCAGAGGTTATCGGTAGTTTAAAAGGCGTTCAGAGATATGCCAATGTGTGTTGAGGTGTTTACATACATTTATATAATCTAGAGGGGCTCACTGTCAGCAGGAAATGTTGCTGACTGCAGATAGTTTCTCTAAACGTGTTTTGTTAATACTGAAGTGGATAATGTCTGCTCCTCAAAAAGAGGGAAAAAAAGGCTTTGTAGCGCGCTATTATTTTATCTGCATTTGATCACTTTCAGCATTCTCCTCTGGGCCTGTTTTCTCATTATAGTCGGTAACAGCGGTGTTGGATACATGGGAGAGAACAACAGATATCCAAGTTTTTGTTTTGGAGCACTAAAGAAATGTATAAAAGCTTTTGTTCAAAACAACAACTATATATTATATTTAATCTGACGTTTCAACTTTTCACTTGTTTTCTTTAAAATAATAACCGCCCTAGTTGTGTGCCATTATTATTTTAAAGTCCCCAAAGAATGAGCAAACATGAATATTGTTGGAAGGACACAGTTTTCAATAGAAACAATACGTGTAACATTGGACTATAAAATTACTTCCATGTCTGTGTGAACCAACGTGAGGCTTGATTATGCTGTTTGCTTCCAATAATACAGGGAATTACTGATGACAACTCTAGACATTTCCCTCTATGCGTGGTTCCTCATCTGACACACTGAGCACTGGGTCACATAGAGAAGCCTCTGTGCACTGTCTGTATGGTGCCAGGGCTGCTGACATTAAAACCCTGCTCATGCTTCCTTCTGGGAACCTGCAAATGTTCTCAAGCATCATTACCCACGTGGGCACAAATGATGTTTGTTGACGCCTATCTGCGGTGATTAGGTGCAGCATCCACCCGATGCTGCACCTAATCATCACAATGCCTTGAAAAGGTGTGAGCAATCAATTTTCTCTGCTGTCTCAAAAGTGGGAGTGTAGATTATTGGCAGCATGTTTTCTTGAACAAAAACAGATCACAGATTGCCTTCATGCCGTTCCAACAGAAAGCTGAACTTCCAGGCTCGGGCAGAAACACTCTTGCTCTCCACCAACACAGAGCGCGGGGTTGAACTCGGACACTTATCACTCGCCGCCTTTGTACAAATCACATATTCCTGAGCTTCTGAAGACCCCCGGCCCATGAATCAGTCCTAGTTTCCATAGCAACCTATCTTGTGCCCCCCCCTCTATTGATGTGGTATCCAGACCACAAGTGCTTTATTGTTAACTCTGCTCAGCGGGTAAAATGGCTCCGATTTGTAAAACAAATCTACGACTTATATTTGTGTCAGTGACCCTGGTCATACAACCCTGGTCATGATTTAACTGCTTCCTTCAAAAACCTAGTTTAACACCAAAGTCAAGAACAGATAGTTTATAGATGTATCTATAGATCTATAGGACAATATAATTGTATAATTGTACAATTCAGCTGGATGCTTAGCCTAAAGAAACACATATAAAATCAAAAAACACAAGTTGAAGGTGGCACATAAATTAAAAAATACACTAGCATGATTTTTTGAGAACTTACAATGTTGAACAAGGTGAACATAATACCTGCTTGACAACAGCATGCATTGCCATTGTAAGCATGCTAACATGCTGATATTAGCATTTAGCTAACAGCACAACTGTGCCTCTAGACCACGGAACTGTGGTGTTATTCAGCCTTTCCGAGGCAATCGCAGGGTTCAATCAATCAATTATATTTCATAAAAAAAATAGCCCCTTACAATGTAATAGCCCCCCCGCATTCATTTCATCCTGACGTGTGGCGTGTTCTGTTTGTCAGACTTAAAAAAGTGTTATGTAATGTTACTCAGTACTCAGACATCAGTATCATCAATGCCCGTCCCCATTTCAGAAGCATCCTGTGGTCCAAGGATAGTCTCATAGAGCCGATAGCATAGCTGCAGACTCTTGGTCTTGTTAGTGTATTTGAGATCAAAAAGGGGCATAATACACTTAAATAGTGGTATCAAAAGAAAACTATGGCCTAAATGTTCTCAGTTGTTGCAGTTTTTTATGTTCCTAATTGGTCAGGACTGTAACTGTAACTGGCTTTGAAGAGGAACCGCACAGAACTTGGATCATTAAGGTATTTGCAAGATTCACGTGTACATTATCTGTCTGGTGTTTCAGCATCAATCTAGGAGTGTGATCACATTCTTTTTCATCTGTGTTTACAGACGTGTGGGGGTACTAAACACTCTCACTTTGAATCAGAATCAAGTGCAGAAAACAGAAAATGGTACTTAAAAGAAAGAGATTTTCTTACCATTACTGATGTGCGAAATCTTCAATCAAAACTTCACTGGCCCAGACTTTAAAATACATATGACCACCACATTGACACTGGCCTTCCTTTGAATAGAAACTGTCCTCTGTGTGTGTTACCGCTATAGAGAAGTGTGTGACATACCTAACATAGCAGCACAAAATGAAGAGGAACCAAACTGTTTTGTCCTTGCCCCCTCAAGTTTCAGCTCAATTTATTTGGGAACCAATTGTTCGTATTCTCAGTATATTTTCTGCTGCATGCACTAGCCTGACAATTTAAATGTCATTGTACACCCTCCCAACTCAAAAGGAGAACAGATTTTTTTTCAGTTAAACAACTACCTTTTGATCCAAAAAATACCCTAGAACAAAAATCCTCGCATAAATAATTGATAACCATCATAATGTTTTCCCAGGATACTTCTAGCTGATCAGTCTTACAAGTTTATATCAGTCTGGCTTAAACCAAACCCTAATATGATCACAAATGGATCACTTCGTAATAGCAGGACTGACTAAGTGGCAATAAAAAAATAATTGAAGGGCATTATGAAGGCTTGAGACAATAAACAGCAACGGGAAGCTCTTTTTTCCAAAGCTTTCATTGAATTCTGATTGCCTTTTACTCTGATGAAGCCACATCTTGCTGGTTTAAAACAGAACAGGACACAATATCATAACTTCAGTATGGATCGCTCAAAATACTTTGGCATGTTGAACTACAAGGGAACCTGTGCAATATCTGCATCTTATTTAAATATAGCTGAAAACAGCCGGACATTTAGGAAGATTAAGAGTATCATAAGTTGCATTATTGCATAATAAGTACATAATAACAAAACGGTATGTCACTTCATATATTGGTATCACTACTATTGACATTATTTTTATCAGATATCTGGTAGCAACACACACCAACTATACTTTCTCCTGCACAAGGAAGCAAACACTGCACAGTTAATGTTGCGTGCACTCCCCCACATTCACAGTGTGCACTTATTTCTCCCTGTCAGTCAGTGCAGCAGTTGATGAAAACCACGCGTGACCTCTGATGCTCCCTGAGCCACAACTCTACCGCAACATCAACTGAAGCTGGACTGCATAGCAGGGACCACTTAAACACGTTGTATTAAATGACTTTGAGGAGGAGGAACTGAAAAGAATTTGATGATTAATTCTCCATGATCTGGTTGTTTTGCCTTATACACTTCACTGATATTACCAGATGTCATCCGTGTCCCAACAGTCTAAAACAAATCAGTCACTCTCCTGCCGTTAATCCACACTGACTTAAGCTAATTCGCCACACAAATTCAATCATGGATCATAACTCTGACGTGTATTCAGGCCATTCCATAAAAGCAGATGTATTCTCCATAGTTTGCAGACATTGTTGGCTGTGCAGTTGTTGGGATCTAACTATATGGCTTCGACATGTGCTGTGGAACAAAGAGAGTCAGGCCTTCCCTTTTGCAAGAAAAGGTTTCATCCTGATTGTAGTTTGAGCACCAAACCCCAACTCTGAAGAAATTCACATTAGGGTGTGAGTTTCCTCCCCCCAAAAAAGTGAAGAAGCAAGACTTCTTCAGAGAGAGAGAGAGAGAAAGAACTTCCACTCTCCACCAAGCGCCTCGTTTGCTCCGGCCATAAGGACGCGAAAATCCCTGATCCAGACGAAGCGATTCTCTCCTACCGAGAGAACACCTCCCGCGGCCCGCAGCCGCGCTGCCTGAGCCCACCGAAGCTCAGAAGAACCCCTCAGAAGAACCCCCCCCCCCTCAATCACCACGATTGCATCGTACCGTAAGGCGAAATAGAGTCTGGGCAGAGTTAGAGACAGTTCATTTGTGTTTATTTTATCTTGTTCGTGTGCTTAAAGTACTGTTCATTTTTATAACGTGGTGTATGCTTAATAATCGCCGACACTGACGGTCGCCGAGATCATTGGGGTTGTGGAGAAGCTAGTGTATTTCATGCTACCGTGATCTGTGTTGAGCTAGCCGCAGTGAGGTCGAAGTTGCTTCTCATCAGTTCAGGAGGTCAGAACCGCCGGCTGAGACAAAGTCGCGGTTCTTGCTCCCCTGGCTGAGAGAGCAATCTTCCGTACTCCAGCGCAGCGCAGAGGATCTCAATGTTTTGTTTTATTTCATTTTGTTTTGTTCCTTTCCCTTCTCTTTTACTAACTAACACACACACACACACACACACACACACACACACACACACACA
>NW_022280048.1:1695202-1695449 GCF_004355925.1 Anarrhichthys ocellatus | reverse complement strand
CACACACACACACACACACACACACACACACACACACACACACAGCTTTGAGCTAATGTAGCTACGTGCTAAACGGCTACCGGCACTAGACGCTGGGTCTCCTGTTGGCTATCCGCCATTTTGAGTCTCGCGCATGAGAGACGTCACCACGTCCCAACTATGTCATACGTCGCTGAGCTGTTCCCTCGCTCCTCCTCCTTACACACACACACACACACACACACACACACACACACACACACACACA
>NW_022280048.1:1682091-1695192 GCF_004355925.1 Anarrhichthys ocellatus | reverse complement strand
CACACACACACACACACACACACACACACACACACACACACACACACTCCCCCCCTTTTCAATAGTCTGTTGATTTTAGATAGCGTGCTCATAAATGTATAGTTGTTGTTAGTTTAGATATTAGTTGACTAGATCATTAGTATTAGAACGTAATAAACTCTGTTATATTTTAAAGAACAGCTGTCTGTGATTACTTTGTGCATGTGTATTGTGATGATAGCTGTATATGTGGTCTGTGCTCGAACTTAAACCTTCACTTTCACTCTGAATGTGTAATAGTACTCAGACTGTTGATATTGCGAGTGAACACTAATTATGAGACTTAGTTTTATCGTTTGGTTATTGGTCCCTGTCTGCAGGGTGGTGCCCCGTTATTATTAATAATCATTAATAATTGTTACTGACATTAATAATTCTATTGTCAAGAATTTAGTTTCTTAGATGCTGATAACCCAAACACGCTCCTCTACGTTCCCAACATATTGCTGATAACCCTTTGTGAGGCTATGTAATTCCCAACAAGTGTGATTCAATTTTCATTGCGTCAATTTAAATAATAAACAGAATAAAACAGTGTCTTTGTTTCTCTCTTCTGCCACAGGACCAGTCCTGGACAGATGACCCAGACATGCAGCTGATGCTCTCCAGGATTGTTTTTAAAGATTTGGAGCTTTCTCTAAAACACTTGGGAGGATGCTGCCCTCCTCTCACGGTACCAGAGCCAGTCTCCATCCCAGAGAAACTCAATAATGCATGTAGACAGCAGTGTTTAATCTTGCTTCTCAGATCTTCAAACTCCGTTAGTAGCCAGTGGACAGTAATTATCTTTGTTGTGCTCACATGCTCTCTAGATAAACTAGACTTTTTTTTTTTTTTGCTGAAAAATCAATTTCTTTGTGTGCTGAGCTCCATGGTGTCCATCAGAGGTGATGACAGCGTCAGGTCGTCCTGAAACCCTCGGAGCAGAAAGGGGAATGTGAAATGGCACTGTGGAGCAGCAACTCCAGGATTATAAGGATTATGTCTATTTGAGTACTGTTGCTTCCTTTGTTCTTTTGCACCAGATTCTCTTTGAACGGACATTACTGCTCAGGGTAGATGTTTGGTTTAACTAATGACAGTGAATGAGGTCCACTTCCATGTTAAGTCCAGGACAAGGTTAATGGGCCTCTGGTGCACAATGTCAGGACACAAACTGAAGTCAGAGGAGAGTACTATTAAACATACACTGTTTTGGGGAAGTCAGGTTCGCTTGACTTATTTTGCAGCCGCTCATGAAAGTCTGCGTCCTGTGAAACAGGAAGAGATGACTGACTTTTGAACCCTGGGAGGATGGGTGTCGTCATCGTTTCTACTCAACACTTCCACACCTATGGTAGACTGGCTGCCGCATGAATGAGCAGCTCTTTGCTTTCTGCCAGTAACTGAAGTCGACTTAACCACAGCTTTTATCGTAATTACCGCTGATGTTGCAGTCATTTGTGGTATCTAGTGGTGAAGGAAAGATTGTGTCCTGATATAGACGATTGAGATCAGATCTGTATTCTGTTCAGGTGAAGCTGCGACAATCTGCTTAACAGCTTAGCAGCAATTAGATGTGATCAGTGACAAAAAGTTGTGCGCTTACTTGCAGCCTTATCAACTCTATCACATGAAGATGCAGAAACTGTTCAGAATTGCAACTTGATGTCATGCCTCATTTCTTTGTCAGAATTGAAGAGTGAAGTTGTGAAATACGCGCGCATGCCTGAACATCATTATGCAAGCGGGTCTTTCAAAGCAGCAGGCCGTTTTGACATGTGACATTAAAATGATACATAAAGATGGAGAAACCAGCAGGAACACCAAAGTCCGGTTACCACACCTCAGTGAATATCTAACCAAGCGAGGAAACGTCCAGCATCACAGTCCGGAGGTCGGCTGCTGTAGTGTCGCTGTCTATCTTTGTAGTTAAAAGCTGCCTTGCCGATTCTTAACCGCAAGGTCTAAATCAAGTCCTAATAGTGATTGATTTTGGGAAATTTAAAGCCAGGCTCAGTCCCACTCTCATTTATTGATCCCACGCAACCTTGTTACGTTCCATTTGAGATCAGGTTGCATCCCTTGTTTTGCTGCTGAATGTGTGACACTGAACTCACCTGGCTGCAATGCTTTGAAGAGAGTGAATGTGTATGAATGTGGCCAGATCCGATTCAGAAAACAATTTCATTCTAATGCCCAACACTTGCTCTAGTCATCCTCAATCTACACCACCGACCCCCTCTTTACCACACTGCGGGACAGTGAACTGGGCCAAGTCCAGAGGCTGCTAAGTGGATGGTACTGCAGCACTCTCTTTTTTGTAACGTGTTTTATCTCCCGTTTTCATTCAAACTGTTTACAAACGTCAGTCTGAGCTATTGGTCTCCAAAGACACATAAAAGCCTCCATCCCTGGCAACCTGTGTTCAACGGGCCCATTCAAAAAAAAAAAAAGAGGATAGCTGTCAAGGTGGCAGGAAAAAGAGCAGGTTTTTGAAGGAATTCATTATTGTGAGCAATATTTTACACCGACATACACCGGCACTCTAGCCAAGTATGACTGTAACCCACAGTTTGATCCTGCCATTGATAACCATTCATTTCCCCACCGTGCAAGCAATTCTTCACACGTTTTGCCTTAGATATGACACATGTACACATGTTACTACTACTTAACTGTTGCTTTTTGATTTCTCGGTCTAATAACACTTCAAGGTGATGCTGACATATAACAGAAAAGCAGTTTACAACATTTAAAGAAGTGTTTATTTCCTGCACGTGTGTTAACTGAAACAGAGAACATTTTAAACACACATTTCTCTTGACAGTTGTGTTGTGGCATATTGATGCTAATTAGATATTTTAGGGTTAGTCTATCGCACAAAAAAAAGGGATTTACTTTTCCTATTTCAAAGAAGGGGCATGATTAGCTTCAAAAAGTCTGTAGAGGAAAATATTTCAACCAGTAGAAATGTCAAAAAGGACCAATCAGCAGAATGCTGACTTTATCTGCATGGGCTCTGCTGTGTAGCGCTGTTGTTGTGGCTGTATGTGGAGGACAAACCTCGCTCTGGGCTCTACAGCAGGATCATGATTCATCTCCACACAAGCATATACCTTTAATTTCAAGGAGAGCTGTCCTCCTTAAAAAAATGTCCTTCAAAATTTTGAAAATAAAGTATTCTGCCTAATAAATTACTAATGAAGCTGGACGAAAGGCGGCGAGGGTTACCAAGATGTTAATTATTCATTGGTTGGTCGCTCCCTTGTCCACTCTCGAACCGTCTGGGATGCACACGCACGCAGACCAGAGCTGATTTGTTATGATTTTTATCCAAGTCTGTGTCTGACTTGCTTGTGCATGTGTGCCTCATATCTTCCATGTGACTTCAGCGATGGCTGGTCCGGTTTCAGTTCTTTTTCGAAGTTTTTTTGGAAAGAGACAAGGTTTTACTTCAAAAATAAGCTGCTAAAAGAGTTCGACACTGTCACTGGCAGCAAATGTGAATGTTTTACAAATCAGTGCGGGTTTTGTATTATTGTTTTGACTCAGCGTATCATTGTACTTAATCAGTGGACCTCCACCTTCAGAAAATGCAAAGAGGAAGTATGCTCAGAAAAGCTCCCTCTATACTATTGTCCATATTAAAACCTAACTTCCTCTTGTAATAAATAGTACAACAGAAGACTGATTCACCCCCAAATACAAATGTAAGCGCTATTGTTTCTAACATAACCTACGTGCTGTTTGCAGTAGTAGAAAATACCTAACATGCACTATTGTTTGACATGCTATTTGCCATGACATCAACACTGTGTGCTGGCAGAGCTCTGCTGCTTCCTGTGTATCTGAAAATACACCTTGTGGCAGGCTGCGTGTGTGACGGAGGGTACAGGCAGAGAGCTTTAAGGCCTAAATGTGAGACGGTTCGAGTGCAAGTGTGTCTTTGTGTGCCTTTGCTGACTCTATAAAAGCCTTATAGATGTGGCACACTGTCCACACAGTGACGGGAAGAGCAGCTGTCCCCCTGTGACTGCCCTTTGTGTGTGTGTGTGTGTGACAGGGAAAGGAACTGACCCTCAGCTTCATGACTGCGTCTATTATGTTGAGACACGGTTCACTGTTACTCCTCGGTCATCAGTGCATCCAGCTCCGAGGCAGGGGAAAAGCGATTGCTCAATATTGCTTTAATAGGACTCTGAACGGTTACAATACCTCGTCTACTTTCAGAGGAAGAGACGCTGACCTCCTCCACTTCCTCACTGTCCCTATTGTCTGCTGAAATGTAACCCAGATGCCATGAAATGGCTGCAGCACTAACACTACCCACGCTCATCCCCATTTCTAATCCTGTTTATGGGAGAAAATCTCGGAAAGCTGTCCTCAGTTTCTCTAAATAAGTGTTGCTTACAACACAAATTGCTGTCATTATTTGGAAAAATAGACTAGCGTTTGTTGTTGACGATCCCAGCTCAGGCATTAATGAAGTCTCCAAAGGCCTATCCAAGAAGGAGATTACTCCTAAAAAGAAATTACTGTTAAATTGATGACCTTACTAATGAGCGTTTATGTAATATGGATGGTCAATCAATGTGATATTTCATCCCCATAAAATATACAAATATTGTAAGAATGCTTTAATTAGGATTCTCATCAAATATAAGCAAGTTTAAATCTGGGTTATGCACTTGTACTTCTAAAACTCATTGCATGAAAACCACCTTTTCCTAGAAGAGCTGGTCACAAATATTAAAATGAGAAAAAAAAAATCACGCTTATCCAAACGTGAAAAAAAATCGTATCAACAGACTATTCTGAGCGGCTTTACATCTGAACTTTGCAGGCAAGCACTTACTGCAGTTTACAGCCTATCTCTTGTCTGGTGCGCTTGTGTCATTTACACCAGCGGCTCTGCACCTTCTGACCTACATAAAAACGAGCAGCTCATGCACCAATATGCCAACTGTGGCGATGCAGATAGTGGCCGATTTCCTGTGATGCTATGTTGGCTATACGGTCTATATGAAGGAGCAGGTTCTGTCTGAGTGACGTGAATGAAAACACATGACAGAGCGTCATCAGGTGACATGCGTGTGAATTACTAGTGCGCACTAAAGCTTGCGTGGAAGGATTCACGGAGCCATTACAGACTGAACCTGCTCAGAGGTTTATCACTCTATATGCCTGCAGCCAACACTATTATTTATGGTGCTAATTTTTCTTCACCAAGGTATAAAATTGATACACAACCGCTGTGACTGCAGGGCACGTATTTGTGTCACATTCAAAAAAAATGACTCAGAGTATGAAAAGTGTGGCAGGAATTCATTTCAAAGCAGATGTGAGACTCTCTCCCCTCCCCTCTCAGCCAGTGTGTTGCGTTTGGTCCTATAAGGTTAAACAGCCAGTGTCCCACTGAAAGGTACAGGCTCAAACTGGTCTCTTCTCTCACTTCTTTTTTTAAAATCGCTGCCTTTAACATGTAAATGAAACAGTTGCGGTTGCAACTTCCTCCTCATAGTTGTGACAGAGCAAAGAGGCCCCTCGGTCATAAATAAACACGTTGATAATCTCTGACATTTCAAGCATCGGCCAAAAAATAAAAATATACTTCATGATGTATTTTTACACTCCTGTGAGCACAGGATGTTTTCTGCCTTTAAAAAAAAAAAAAAAAACCTCCATCTGCCATTACGGCGATGAAGTGACGTGGTGCGAGTGTGAATGGTTGGTCCTGCTCTGCTTTCAGTGGCTCTAAATACCCTTGAGGGCACTTCTCCTGTAATAGCAACGCGAACAATGAGAAGGAGGCACTGCACCGCTCAATGGTTTAATGTATGTATGTCACAACTGAGAGGGACATCGTGATTAAGAACAACAAGCTCCAATGTATTTCTGAAAGGGGACATTATATAACGTGAACATAGTATGTGTTGTTTTTTTTTACATCTAACTATGTCTAAATATAACAAATAGAAAGGTAAGTGTTCAGAGCAGATACTAACATAAAAAGGTTTCATGAAGGCAGCAGCTTCCACATCTTTTTGGACTATTATATCAGGTTTTTGTTGTAAGAAATCAATTTCGTATTCTTTCTCCATAGAAAACACAATGATTATTAACTATCCCAACATAATTTATTCGACAATGGTTTCGTTCTTTGTAATTGAAGCACGTATTTATGTGTTCACCCTTGACACTTTACACTCAGCACAGCTGATGGATTTTGTGAGAGGTTTCAGAAAGGATGTCGATGACGATCATTCCTTTGTGTCGTTTTAAACTCATCAGTTTTGTGCAGACAGTCGGTGTTCCAAAATCATCCAGGAAGATTTTTTGAAAGCTTAAAAGGAGACTCTCATAGCCGCTGAGAATGAACTCCCCAAATGATAAAGAAAAAAAAATTCTCACTGAATATTTGTCGTACTAATTTTTCTCAACTGTGCAGTCTGCAAAGTAATACTGGACGACTAAAAAAGGGCAACAGCCTCAGAAAAAAAAGGGCCAGAAACTTTCAGACCAATGGCCAACATGGGGACAGGTGACAACAGAGAGCACCAGCTAAGAGGATCCACCCAGAGGCTTACACTGCCAGCATCCTGCCATTTGATGAGGAGAAGGCTCCGCCTGTCCAACTGCCTTCCTCGCTGAGCCCCCACAGGGAGCCTGCCGAGGGGTGTATCCATGCAAAATGGCTCCAAATGAGAGGAACGATACGATGCTGACTCAGACCAGAAACAAAATCTGCCTGGTAACCTTGGAACAAAGTCACTTTGTCCGTATCTATGCTGGATTTTGGACAAATGTACATATGTGAGCATTCTTGAATGGTGCAACTCAAACCGGAAGCACCTTTTAGGAATAACCTTTTTTGTCACCTGCATTTTTCGTCGTACTGTCAAGCGAAGCCTGCTGACTGTTGACTGTTGTCAGCTATTTGCTGAAGCTGATGCTTTGTGGACAGAGAGTCATGTAAGGAGTCACAGTACTCATCAGTACAGAAACAGGACAAACAACGCGAGCTTAAGTTTAAATCCTGGCAGACGAACAGCATCAGGAGATATTAGCATGGATCGAGTGGCTCAATCTTACCACACTACTGTGATGCTGCTAACAGACTGTCATCATCATTATTCAGCGTTAAGTAAACAGAGGTTATTCACTTCTCCACTTGCATTTAAAAGGGCAAAACAACAAAGCTCTCTTCTACCATTCTTTGTATCTCTCTATGGTAACAGTAATGACAGTTTTTTGATGTCAAGAGGTCACGTTGGGCATAAGCACCGACTATTTTAATGGCTCTGATAGACAACAAGCACCAAATCTGTATCCACAACATGACACAACATGTACTGTACACACTCGAGCTCTCTTGGCTCTTGTTTGGTGCAGGAAATAAAAGTAGGCCGATCGATTCAAGAGCCTCCTCTGACTCTGCTCCCTCCTAGTCAACCCAGAATAGTACAACAGAAGAAGACTTTCATGAGAAAAGACACCCCTCGGTTGTAAATTTTTGCACTCAGAAAAGGAGAACTCTTGTGCACGTAGCTATTTTTGGGTCATGGACATTTCAGTTTATTTCTATGCGCTTGTACTGCAAAAAGTAAGAGAGTATTTTTGGATTTGTTCCGAGTTTCACATATTAAGCCTGTCAAATAGCTGTGTGTGTGTGTGTGTGTGTGTGTGTGTGGCTGCTGGACTGAAGAACGACAGAGGGCCAATAGATTCACGCAGAAACTTCACGAGGACTGACCGTTAAGTGTGTCCAGACCAGATCAAAATGTGCTTATACCCTGCAGGTCGAAGTATCCAAACTGGAGCAAAAACGATTAAATCAATTAATCAACTGCAACCATTTGGATTACTGATTAATCGTTTTAATCATTTATCAAATTCCATTCTGTGATTCCAACTTCTTTTCTCATTTGTTCCGTTTTCCACTACGGTAAACTAAATAAGTTTTAGACTTTTGGTCGAACAAAACAAGCAATGTGATTATGATGTTAGCAGCCAAACTATTGAACGATTAATTGATCTCCTCTCACCAACATCCAAAGCAGTAACTGATCACTAATAGCAGGCAGACGTGTTATTCATATTCATTCATGTAATTGTTTGAGGTGATTAAATTATGGAAAATAATGAAAACCAACTGGCAGTAATTGATAAACTACTTTACCGCAAGAGCACAGATCAATCAGTTTGACTTAGAAAACACGTCTTCGGGAGAGAGGGGAATATATGAAGCAGTTTTGTTTGGCAAAAAAATTCCATCATTAAATTTTCATGGAGATACCAAATCATGGACTACAGGGGGCACAATGGCTTCAGTTATTCTGCTATTATCAGGCCTTACAATGTAATTTACACTATCTGTACCTGCGCTGTCAAATAACACACAAGTATCCTGG
The DNA here is from genome assembly GCF_004355925.1 of Anarrhichthys ocellatus. Taxonomy (NCBI): domain Eukaryota; kingdom Metazoa; phylum Chordata; class Actinopteri; order Perciformes; family Anarhichadidae; genus Anarrhichthys; species Anarrhichthys ocellatus. Next base: position 1,686,760 of record NW_022280048.1, on the reverse strand, counting down.
ATTAGGGTACGGACAGTGTTTGAGTTTGATAGATATACCGTTTGACTGAAGATTGGACTAATTAGATATTCATCTACATAAATGCAGCACAGTGGATGGCAGCAGAACAAAAGTCGACACGAGCTGAGTTGGATGAATAGGCAGCATGCCGTCGGCCCCGTTATATCAGTGCACTTCATGCAGACACACTTATCATTTACCATAAAAGTATGACTGTGGGTACAGTAAGACAAGGTGCATTCAAAGTTCACCCTGATGAAAAACATTGCACCCTCCGGCCAGCCTCGCCATCAAGTCACATTCAGTTATCAGCCGTCCTTCCTTCCATCATGCGCAGGTCAAACTGCATTTTATTGTTTAAAATGCTAATGTCAACCACAGCGAATACCACACTGAACGCGGAGCCGTGCGGCTCAATGTAAATTAAATGACCCGTCCTTTGAGTGCACTGGCTTATGTAAGCTGCTTGTCCCCCCCCCCCCCCCCCAGCTCTCCATCCCTGCCTTTCTTACCCTTCAGCAGCCTTATCCATCCCCTGAAAACCCTAACGTCTCGTAAACACACAGCCCCATCCTACACTGGAGAGAGCAGGGGGTGGTGAGGAGGGGGGGGAGCCTGACTCCCGCATCCCTCATTTTCTCTGCCACCTTGAAAACAACACCCCAATTCTGGTTGTGGTTCTCCATTCCATCATTGTTTGTGCACATCACATGCAGCACTGTGACAATGCTCTTCATCCACACAAATCCCCTGCTGCACAACACAGACTGATGGCCTTTTATTAATCCTTCAATATATATGTATCTAGACAACAAAACATAAAAATCCTGCTCCTCTTTTTGTTCCTGCATCTTCTTTCTCTCTGTCTCTCTTTCATTCTCTCAGTGTCCCTCCATCTATCCCTCCCCTCCCCTTCTCCCTCCACCTTGCCCTCATCTCTGAGTCCTGCAGCCACAAGCGCTCCACGGCGAGGTTTCGCAGTGGCTTCTTGACAATGTCACAACACCGTTTTTAAGACAATCCTGCCTCGTTGGAGGGTGCACAATGGAGAGAGACAGGAGAGATGATGGGGGGTTTAGTGTGGGGGGGGGGGGGGGAGGACACCAGGGAGGGGGAGGCCGGGGATGAAATGCGACAAAGGTTGCGAGCTGGATTCCAATCTACAATGTCGCGTGTAAATGGCATAAACAGGGCTCCCTGGGTAAAAACGCATTTTTAAAGAGCTGACAACGACACAGTGGGTAGAGAGGCAGAGGGAGGACAAACTGGATGGTGATATGATAATGCCAAGCCATTATTTCATATCCTCTATCGCTCTCATACATTGTCTCTGGTTGGATTGTGTGAGCATAAGAGCATAAGCATGCCTATACAGAGGTATGTGGCACGCACGGTGTGCGGATCCATCCATCTGAATTCATTATCGTCAGAAAGAGGACACGGGGAGGCTGGAATTTGAATTCTCCGTGATCTCAATACAGAAAAGAAAAGGCTTACCTCCACATTTCAGCTCTGCTCGACCCTGCCTTGTTTCATTCTGTTCCTCTCTGCCGACTCCCTCCCCTTCTCTCCCCATGACAGCATTTTTCTGCTATCTATCTCCACGGTGAGGCTCTTTCTCCTCCTCCTTCAGTTCCTCCTGTCTGCCGTTCTCTTCCTCTCTCCAAAAATAAGACGCGACACACACACACACACACACACACACACACACACACACACACACAGACACACACAGACTTCCCGATCTCTGTGTCTACCGGCTCTTCTATTCTGTTGGTTAAGTCAAGAGGCAGGTTGATTTGTGCTGTCCTCCTCCCTCTCTCCCTGATTCTATTCCATTCACATCGCACTAAAGCCAACCCCCTCTTTCTCCTCTCTCTCTTTCTCTCTCTCTCTCTCTCACACACACTGCTTCACCCGGCCTCTCTCTCCTCCCCCCTCCCCGTCTCCTTGTCAGAGCGAGGTGAGGCAGCGACGGACATCAGCGGCCAAGAGGAGAGCTCTCTGTGTCTTAAACTGACCATTCAAAATGCTTCAGTGGCAAGAAGGAAATTTAAAAATGTGCTGAATCGAGGACTCAAGATTTCCCATAAAATAACATGACCCGCAAAAGCAGAAGTGTGAAAGAAAAGATGATGATGCAACGTTGTTTTAAGATAGTCACCTCTCACAGTCTTTCTTTTACTATTAATGGAAACAGGCACTTGCAATATCAAACGTGTTCATTTAGTCGTATTTGTCTTTGCCAAAACCGACATTTCTGCACGAGCGAGATAAAGGCTCACAAGCACTGAGGGGCAAAGGTGAACATGGCAGTGTGTGTGTGTGTGACAGTTTGTTTATTTGTAGAGACATCTGCGTACTCCCCAACGTGTGGGTCGAGACCAAAACAAACAATCAACCTGCTTAACAATGAGAGCACAGGAGTGTGACAACATAGCTCGCCTTTTCCTTTCCCATCAGCCACTGCCTCTTAAACAGCACATACCTGAGAATCTGGGTAAACCACTTAATGGTGGTCAGGAGAGGAGAGGAGTCGTGCTGCTTAACTTACACTGCAGCAGAGACAAGTGTCCGGCACCATCCCCCTAATTAGTGCATGGAGTCCCGTCCTGGCCGTACCATATGGCTGTGTGTGTTAGCAGGTCAATGGCTCTGGTCTGGGGAGCGGGGGAGGAGGAGATGTTGTTGGTGGTGTGTGCCTTGAAGAGATAAGAGAATTAACAGAGGCACTAGTTGATAGTAGATAAACAGTTCTCTTAAAAGCAAGCATACCTCGGTGTGTGTGTGCGTGTTCATCAGCGGTGACTAATGAGGTGTTATTGGAGTTTGTCGCCTCCTCTGGTGTTCAGCGTTGTTTTAATCTGAAAAAAATAAGCCAATAAAACACAATTCATCGCCTCATATACAAGTGAGTTAGAAAGTTCATACACTCAAACCAATTGAAATGTCACATAACATTTCCAAGTGACAACACAGAGTTCATGGCTATCTTACACACATGAACAAAAAATGAAAACGTAAATATTCTGACTGGTTTAAGACTGTCTAAGATTAAGTCCCGTTCTGATACCATTGATACAATCAACACTTGACCAACTGGTATTTATAATAGTGTGATTATAAGCATGATTTGTGATGGTCGGAGCCTCTCAAACTGACACCAGAGCTCATTTTGGACCGTCAGTGCAACAGAGACACCGTGTGGAAATGTTCCACCAAGACCGCAAAGACGCAAACGCTTAAAGTTCTTCTCTGCCGAGAAACACATCTGTCTTTCTGAAGTTGCGTATCTTTTTATGACACATTACATTTTATGGGACATCACATGCTGGAAACATGTGGTTTCAAACAATGGCATAAAATTGGCTATACTGAGCCGTCAGCACAGTGAAAACAAAGACTCATTCTTAAACTTCTGTCCGACTGTCCAGAACTAAAATATATTCAGTATATAATATTATAAACAGCAAAGAAGGTAAAAACCACCAAATATTTGGATTTGTTGCTCTAAAAATAGTTTAATTTCTTGTTGCTCCAATAGATGAATCGACTAATCTTTTCAGCTCTGGTGTATATATATATTCTTGTGAGTAAAAATACCAGAAGCCAGATACAGTATATATTTATAAGAATACTTGGATCCCAGAGGTCCAGATAACACACAATCTACCACCAGCCAGGAATCAAGATGAGGAAATGTACTAAACGTCAGAAAGCTGCCCAAATGAGTAATGTGGTGAGGATATTAGATTAGTGTGACATTCTTCTCGGCCCTCGTGGGGGCTGGTGTGGCTCTGCCAGGTGCAGAAAGAAAATGGTGTGATGTGATGTTGGGAGAGGTTTCACCAGAGCTGAGAGGCGGATGATTCAACCCGACTTGCTAAAGTTAAAGTGGCGCCAAGCACTTCAAACTAGTAAAGAACGCCCCTGCAGACCCAATAGATTTATACGCCCCTGCAGAGGAAGTTAATGAAGGTTTCACACCGTTAACCGTTTGCCGACCTGGTTCTGTCCAGCTGCAAAGCTGTGGGTCAGCAGCAGCAATGAACTAGAAGGAACGTTGCATTAACTTGCAGTGCTGAGAGAAGATCATATTTAAAGAGTTATGAATCTTACCTGTAGCTTGGATCATCAAGTCTGATCCACTGCGGGTGTCCGTGTTGTTCAACTTTCCTCAGCCCCTCAGCAGCTGTAATAGTTACAATAGTGAGGTTACACTATTGCATTTTCTTTTCAACAAACACCCCTCTTGCTTGATTTTAGCTTGTGGTTTGAACTTTGTTAATGCAATTTGGCACCAACAGGGAAGGAAAACCACAATGCCGCCCCCTGGTGGCCATTAAACAGACTTGCAGTAAGAAGAGAACCCGGACCGTTTTCATGAGAGGTCTCCACACTGCATTGATTTCATCTCTCACATTACGACCAGACCCAAGTTATATTCTACATGGCTCTGCGTGGATAGTATTCATTTTACTGTTTTGATTTTCACGTCAGGGATCTCTACACTGATGTTGGTGACATCCATCAAACATTGGGTTCATTTCTCACCTGTAGTTGAAGCTGGTTCTCAGGGCTCTCTGCCATTAAAGATAATGCAAAACGAATGGGGGGGGGGGGGGGGGGGGGACCAAACACAAAAGTTTTATTTTTTTTTTTTTTTTTA
>NW_022280048.1:1586624-1681991 GCF_004355925.1 Anarrhichthys ocellatus | reverse complement strand
GGGGGGAAACACACATTTAAGACAGTTTTTTTTTTTATCAATTCAATGAACCTTTTTATATCAAACGCTCAAATCAATCTGTCAACTGTGTTCCACTTAAAGATTTACTAAATCCTTTGAACAGGGTAAGTTTAACAACCTTTGTGACATGTAAACATAAAACACAAACTGAAAGTAAGATACCATTTTTATGTCTTTTCCTGTTGATATTGTGCAGCCAGTTAGTTTACATTAAGTAAAAAAGACATGAAAGACAACTGTACATAAAATTTACATTCCTCTAACAGTTCAACATGGCTTCTGTCTTTAAGCGGTTTCTCTTTTTTACACAATCAGGTCCAGTATGTACAGTAACGGGGAACATAGGTATTAACATAGGGAAATGATTTGTCTCATTGCAAACCCATGATTATGACACTGAACTATATTTAAAAAAAAAAAAAGGAAGAATCACCTGAATGATCACAAAGAGCATAAATACTTCCAACTATTTAAAACGGGGAAATAAAAGCTGACTTGCTGTAAAAGATAACAAACCTGAATTGGCTCTTAAGCAACATTATAACGGTAGATCTGGATGTCTAGCTTTGTAATGTTTGTCTGCATTAAAGCTGTTTATTTAAATACGTGTTTCTTTGTTGTTTTTTTTTTACAGGTGAGCCATATTACTAGAACATTTCTGTCCTCGCTGTTCGTTGAAAGATAACAAAAAAAAGAAAAGAAAATTCAGGCACTGGAGGAGAATCACAATAAACTGAAAGTTACTATCTGTGCGCAGAGATGAGGATTAGAATTTTTGTTTTTGTGCTGCCAAAACAGATCCTAAAATTGGTTTTATTTTACCTTCTCACAATACATTTCTCTGTTAATAAGTGTAACTTGTATATCAGTAGGTATTGTATTTCATAACAATTCAAACTTGCGTGTTCAGGAAGAGGTGTTTGAGAGACGTTTTGAATTCTGCACTTTGTACAAAAAGGTGAACTCAAAGTGGAGCGTGAAGACGAGATCGTGGAGTGCCGTCCCGTTGTTTAAGGAGCGCTATGAGTCGTGTACTGTTGTCATCGACTGAGGTTTCTGAAACGTGACTTGTATGACTACAGCCATGATGTTGGAAAGTGTCACACATGGAATTTGACATTTTTGGGGGTACATGAATAATTTAGACAACATTTTGACGGCACTTCAAGTGTCTGATACAAAGGATGTAGACAAAAACCACACACTTAGAACAAAACCACCTTTCCTTGTTGAATTTAAGGAAAACAAATCCCCGTTTGTGGTTTTTACACAATGTGGACTCATGAACAGAGGAAGTGATTCACTGAAGAACTGTAAAACAATGATGTCTCCATTAGGTGGTCTGTAAGTTTGCCATTGTAAGCTTAAATGTACACTATTAAACAAACGCACTGTCGGTCATGAGCGGGATCTTTTACACAGTAGAAGGTGTGGTGTATATTTTGGCGGCGTCACGGTTAACCAGTCTCTTTTTTTGTCTCCAAGTTTGAGAGCTTTTTAAATTCACAATATACAAGAAATATTCACAATAAAAGTTTTTGCATCTCAAAGTGACAATTTATGTTCATTGTGTCTCGTCTGAAAAAGAGTCCTGGGTTCAAAAAGGTTTTGAGGTTCTACGAGAGGAACCTGGACAAAAACCTCGATCTGATCCACGGTTTGCTTCAAGTCTGCTATCTGGCGGTTTGGGTGGGGGGGTGTTCAGTGAACCTGGCCGGGGCTCTACCACTTGCCCCTCTTGCTCCAGTCCTTAGGTGTGAAGTGAAGGCATTTTGGATCTATGCGCAAGTGTCTCTTCTGCATCGCTCTTTCGTGACCGTCCACAATGTCCTCTGAGAGAGTCAGGATGTACTGGCCCTAGATTCACGAGACAAAAACATAAAAATCAAACTTAAATAACCACATGTGGCTCCATCAATATGTGATCCGAGTAGAGACCACTCGTGTGTTATATATCAGCTTTCTGTGCTTTGGCGTCGCATATTTCATCAGCGATACATTTTTAAACACGCAAAAACAAATGAAATATTCAAGACGTCTGAAACAAGAGTCTCATGGAAAGCTGCGTAAAGACTAATGACAGGAATTGTGGAGGATCCGTGTTTTTCTACCACTAATGTTTCACAGTGGATGGAATCTAATGACCAAGTAGAGAGCAGAAAAAATCCCCCAAAAACGTTTAATTTACACAGGGAAGTGGTTGATTGACACACCACCATGCTGCAGATGCGATCACAAAGGGCAGGGGTTGAGGATGAAGGAACACGGCGTTGGTCTCTCACCTTGTAATAGTTGATGAGGTTTAGGTACTGAAGCGTTGAAATGACGTCTTCTTTCTTTACACTCGTGATCTCACTGATCTCACTGGAGGGTCAAATAAAAAGGGAGCCAATCATTAAACTGCTGCAATGAAAGATTACTCTTGGGAGACAATTTAAACGTGTCGGCAACATTTGAGAATCCAACAAGAGTATGCTTGATTGTTAAAGTATCCAACTGAACAACCCAGACCTGCGTTGCCAACTCTTTTCCAATTAAAGTCGTTGGCAACTCCAAAAGTTGCTCAATCTAGCGAGAAAGTCGCCAAGTCGGTTACATTGACAGTCCGTTCCTTCAGTCCTTCCTCCAAAGCTACTCCCCCCAAATTATCATTATGAATGTAAACTAGTGTGTGCAGGCAGGCAGCCCGTCCCAAATCATTTCAACCTAGTGAATAAAACGATGGCCCAGGCTTATTACAGTCCTGGGACAGCCACAGACACCGGATCTTTTATTTTTATTGACAGAGCATCTGATTTATTGATACAACCAAAACAATCTAAAATACATTACCAAGCCGAGCTTTAAAACATTGAGATAAAATGCCACGAGTCACATACTTGATTGTAATCTGCGGCCTTTCTCCATTGTCGGGTTTAAGGTCCATGAGAATTTCCAAGATGGTCTGGGACCAGTAGGACCGATAGGACAAAAGACCGAGGTCAGAAAGTGGCTTCTCAGGCGTCCCCGTCTTCCCTTCTACCTTGGACAGCTCGTAACCTGACAGAAGTACACACACAGTGTGTCTGTGTTTAGCACAGGTGAGGTGAACACAGAGAAGGTATTTGAATGTGCGTACATTTACCGGCACTGTGCCACTGTTTTTGATTCTGCACTTACTGAACTCAATGAGCAGTTTGCCGTAGCCTCTCCGCTGGTAGGGAGGCAACGTCAGGATGCAGGCTACGTTATAATCTTCAGTCGACTCCTTTTCCTGCACAAAGAAAATGAAAATGAAGTTTGGTTTGGGAACCCCGGTTTAATAGGGAGACCATTTCCAAGCTGTTACGAGAGGACTGTACACACACACACACACACACATGGTACCTGAAGTTGAAAAGAGTTGTGTTTACCTTAGAGAAGTAGCCCACTATGTGGAAGCCTTTGGAGTCATACTCTGTCATTACATAGAAGAGGAAAGGGTCTGTGTCGTAATACAAGGTTTTGTGGTCCAGGAAACACTTTGCAAGTAAACACAGGTTCTGGGAATAAGTCTGGAAAACAATGACAGACATATATCAATCAAAAACAAACAAATGCTGTAAAATAATGTTTTGAGGAGAGAGACAAATCTCCTTCCATCACTTACTTTGTTTTTCCTGCCGTCAATCTCAAAAAAGGAGATGGTGCCTTTGCGGTAGATCTCGTTGCCCGGAGGATGTCTTAGATTACATTTTGTCTGTCAAAGACGCAAAACACGAGAGGATGAGCTCCATGTGCAGCAAGAGATTAAGGGCTTAAGATAGTGACATACTGATGGTTCTTACCAAATGCCTCTGGAGACACTTCAGGCTTTTGAGGTACTTGAGACAGAATTCACAGAGGTAGAGGATGGGCAAAGCGGTGAGTTCCTGTGGGTACGGCGAGAAGTACCAGGGCTTCAGTCTGTGACGTCCTAACTCTATACACTCGATGTTTTTCATCCGGGTGACGATGTCGTCGTGGCTGCGGTCGGACACCAGACTGCCCGTCATGCGGGGTGCAGACGGGATGCCGTCGGAACTGTCTTGGGAATCCTGGGAGGTAAACAATGTGGACACTTGACACACTTACTGCAGCTATTTTCATGCAGATGAACATTGTGTTAAAACAAAACGCTGCTTGATCAGATAGAGCATGTGTACTTTAAGAGCTCAACACATTTATATTTCTTTAAATAACATCAATAACACACCTCTGTTCTATTGGACGCACTAAAGGCACAGCAACATACAATCAGCGTGTGATAATAAAACTGACCTCTGGTGGTGGTAGAAAGACGCTGGCACTTTGAGGGTTGTTATACTGCAAAACCTTTATCATCTAGCAGGAAAAAGACAGAAATCAAACTTTTGGAAACTATAAAGGGGACTAAAATGGTTATTAATTACACTCAACAGTTAAACTGAATAGAACAGCTGAGCTGCTCACGTTAAGTAGCTCGACAGAGTGAAAAGAAACCCTGAAAACAAAGGTCTGACCCGCTTTGTTTGGACATTTTTCTGTCTCATTTAGTGACATTACATTTTTTTTTTGTGTTTAACTACCGTGTTACTTGTACGTATTTAAAGTTACAATCAGTTGTTCTGCTCTTGAGTCTCTCAAAAACAAATAACATACATTTGAAAGCATATTGTGATAGATCGTTAATATTTTGTAACACAAAATTAAATAAAATTTTTTTTTTGTATAATAGGCTTGAAAATGACTCATGTCAAAATCTTAAATCGATACTCCTCATTGTACAGTTGCAGCACGGTCAGCCAGAACACTGAATTTCTAAATGTAGCAAAACAAAAGGCCAATATAAAGGTATTTAACTTCATATAAAAATCAAACATCTGACTTGAAGAATTAGTGGATGTTGAAAAAAATAAAAATGTCCCCAAACCTTGCTGGTACGTTGTCGGGCTTTATGTTTATTTGTAACTAATTTGAACTAAAACAGGTTTTAACAAAACAGATTCTAGGTTTAGAAACATTTAACCAAACAGGGAGTTGTGACGTGAAACGTCCTTTAAATGAAATTACAAATTAACAGATTTAAAACAAATACTTTTTGTCAACATACTCGTATATTTGTGTTTTGTAAAGATGGTTATACAGCAATTAGCACGGCGAAAAGCTCGTCTCATTTAAAACAGTAAAACAGAATAACAACATAGTAAGCAATCATTCATGTGATAAATATGTAAATTTGGGAATTTGTTTTTTGACAAATACTTGAAATACTTAAATTCTGCTAATATTAATACAGGCAGTATTTGTAGTCATCTGAGGTTTGAATACTGGAGTAGATGATGCACATAAACACAATTTATTCTTTGACTATTTTAATTCTATATGTATACCATATAATTTGTACATTGTAGTGCTCAAAATACAGATAAAATTATGCTTTTTTTTTTACACCAAAAAGATGCAGAGACTCTGCCATAAGGCATACATTTAAAATGAGAACATAATACGGTGACTGTAAAGATGAAATACACTTCATACCTCATCAGTTCCCCCACAGTTAGCTTTTCTCTTCCTCCCGGGCTGCGAGGGGATGAGTCGCCGGGCAGTGCCGTTCTGTCATTACAAAGAAACGAGGTTACACATCATTCAGTGAAACGATACTCAAACCGTTAAGAATCCAAGACCGTTTTCTTTACCGTTGTGAGCGAGGAGATCGGCTCATGGTCTTCGCGGGACTTAAACGTGTTGGGCTCCCTCACAGCGGGAAAAACAGAGGCCTGAGAGGCTTCAGTTGAACTTGGCAGGGAGGGCACGGCGGTGGCCGGGGGTACCTGAGTCGCCAAGGGGACGGCCTCCACTTTCCTCTTCTGCAGCAAAACAAACGTCGTTTAAATGGGAACACGGACCAAACACTTCAACCAATCAGAATCTGTGTTTCCAAACAAGAGCTTTTGATTCCAGTCAGACTAGAGGCCTGTGTTCAAGATGACACAGCAAAGTAATGATTTAAAGATGGTTTAACGTCATGAAGCAGTGCCCTCTCAATATTATCTGCAGTCTGTTCACTGATATGAGCTCAGACTGTGTCTGGTTAAATGGCCACAGCACGTCACATTAATTAAGCAGGTTTTACGTCGGTAGTAAGACGCAACAGACACAGATCAGCTGCAACTCTACTGGGTTAAAACTAAGTGTTTTTTTTGTGTTTAAACTACCTGCATCAACAACTTCACACTTTTTTATTCGTGTGCGATTTATTTTGTTAGCTGCTTTAGCACATGTGATCTAATATATTTCATCACACATGAAGCTCATAGAGTAATCCTTCTTCAGCACAACATGAACAGAGAACACCAGCTACCTTGAAAGATTTGAAGTTGAAATGTGGCTTGACGAGTCCAGTGCATACACCCGACAAACATTTGGATACACTGTGTGCTAAACCACTTCCAGACGTGATCTGCACCACCGGATCGGCATCTTCCTTTTTTATATCATGGTTGTTTATTTCTGGATTCCCATGCAGTTCGGCATGACCCGATAGCTGTATGAGCACACAAGAGGCATGTTAACACCAGGCTCACACTAAGGTCTCCGTCATTTCTAGAACGTGTAGATTCAAGCTGTACCGGCGTGGGGAGGGTTTTGCCTCTGGAAGGAGCTGTGGCAGACTGTGCGTTGAGATCTAGACTCTTCCTCTGAATTGAAGAGAAAGGAAGAGAAGAAGGAAGAGGTTAACTGATATTCATATGAACCCTTAGATTCAATCTCAGGGATTTAATGCACACAATGTAACTAGTTTCTTCCATAATAACCGCACTGAAAATGAACAGTTCTGTGGCGATCTAAATCAAATCTGAAGATGTATGAAAACAACAATGTAGACTAAGAACTTTCTTAAAATGGAGAGTCGTCTACATCACACACTCCATTAATGTTTTGATAAAATGTGTCGAGGCTCGGTTGAATATGAACGTTGAACATATAATGCTGTTCCCATTCAGCGAGCAAACACACCACATACAGTGTTGGTGCATTTTAACAAATCATTGATTCAAGCAGCATGCAAAATATTGTAGATCGTTAGCAAAGAGACAACGTAAACTTGTTACGATCTACACTATACAGCTTATGATATCCACTTAGCAATATTCATAACACAGGAATTGAGATTGACATCATCATTAACTTTTATATTCTGTGGGTATCCACAGCATCCACTTACCACGTCTCTCTCTGGAGAACTGGGACGGGAGCCTGAAAGACCATTCTTGGTTGGTGTTTTAGCTTCTTTCTTAGGGAACTGGAGCTTCTTCATGTCCAGCCTGTCCCCCGTGACCCACTCATCCAGGCGCTTGTTGACTTTTAACACAAGCAGTTTGACAAAAATAAAAAGACGTATGCTGTGTGATGTTTCTGTGTTGTGTAATTCAGTCTGTGAAGCTGCAGTTAAAATGTCAAATAAAAACAAGATGCAACAGAAACTATACTCACAGTCAATATAGTGAACATAGTAAAGCTTTCTCGAAGAGACTTCCTTCACACTTAGGATTTCAGCCAATGCTGTAAGAAAAGCAGAGAAGTCAAATTAAAACTTGCAATGACCTGTACTCAAATCACATAAATTATTGTCATGGACATCCATGAAACAGCTGCTTAAACATAAAAGATATAAAACCACTCAACAACAATCATTGTGGGTAAAAGGATTCGTGTAGATTTCAGTAAACTAGAGCAGTAAGTAGTAAGGAAAGACGTGTACTCAGAAAATGTATCAAAAATATGCCAAAAGTTTTTTGTTTTCATCTTCTCAATTGTGACGAATATCTGCCTTTATGTTTTACATGAAGTGTCTTTTGGGTTTTGTAATGTTGTTCAGCGACAACAGTAACTAAAATACACAGCTCTGGGAATATAAGTGGCCATGTTTCATAACATCCTGACATTCAATGAACAATGACAAAATCATAACAAAAATAAAAATGAGCCGTCTCCCTTGCTGCAAGATAAATCCACGGTGTCACGAGATACTAACAAAAAGTATACAAGTACTACACAAATTATGTTTCACCTCTTGAGACCTCTATTATACATGAATTTAAATAGAAAAGCTCTAAAGATAGGAACATCTCCCAACTCACTGCTCATAAATATACACATGCAACCTGTGACAAAGAGTAGCGAACAGTTATTGCTTTCATTTAAAATATCAATATCAAGCAAGACATTTATGAACCACTGCACAAAACCCACTTGGACATGAGGATGTCAGAGTAGTAAAGCTGCCACAATGGCCCAACTGAAGCTTCACAATAACAAGTGTCACTGGGGTGTCGGACTGATTTGGCTAATTTTGTTGTGGCTCTTACTTTTCTCATCAGACCTGTCAAAACAAGTAAAGATCGGACTACTTTGGCCCATAAACATGGCCCTTAAAAATGATCAAATCTTCATTCAGGCAATCAACTGTTCGACCTGAACAGTTGGTTTCAGATTTGTAAACAATAGCGTGATGTCAGATAGATTTCGCCCAAGCTTCCCAAAGAAATGTATTTTATTTAAAAAAACAACAAGAGTTAGCTAGTTAATTACATGTTGGATGTAGGAGTGGTATTTGCAAACATTCAATTAAATGCATTTACATTGTACAGCCCTGTGAGTGTGGTGTTTACAGTGCTTTCACTGGAGGCCGAGGCGTCTGATAACAACAGCTGAGGTTCGCTAGTTAGCATTAGCTAGCTTAGCACTGGAAAAAAACAACCGGACAATACTTACGCCATTCGTCCTCGTGTTCTTGGTTTTTACGAAGAACGGGGAGGCGACAGCCCTCAACAATCTCGACCTGTCGAAAATAATACGTTAATTTGCATCCTGAAAGTGGTCAATGTCTCTAAAATAAAATTATATCTCTTGAAAACCTACCGATGATGCGTTGTCCGCCATTTTCGTCATCTGTGAGAGCAGGAGCAGGGTGTTGTGGGAAAATGCCGGTCCTCAACAAAGATTAAATAAACAGCAAGATGATGCTCCTCGAAAGGATGTGAGGAGCGGAAGTCGGAAAACAAACCCGGAAGGAAATCGCAGGAGTCTTCATCGAATGGCAGGCATGGTGCAACGCCTTTATTAGGTTAGGACTACTACGAAATGATTTTAAAGTGAGTGCATCGACCTGTCTCGTGGGGCTTAGGCCTTATAATGGCTACCAGTTATAACCTATTCATTCGCAGTGAACAACCAGAAGAGTGAGTGCACACATCCAAAAACTTAAATATAACCAGGTACCAGCCTCATTTGATTGAGATGTCGTGACATTTTCATTCTCACAGTATTGCAAAGAGACTGACTGCATCAAACGTAATGAAACTGGACAGCGGTTGTCAACTTTTTGTAATGTAAGGCCCATTTCTGATTAAAAAAAAAAAGAAATCTCTGGATAACATTCCCATATAAATGAGAAAAGACAACAACGTGACCATAAAATAAGGAAAATATGCTGGCCAAGAATAGGTGACATAGGACATGCAAAAAATACTAATGTAGTCCTGCATATTTTGAATATGAAAGGATTGTATAAACTTCTTGACAGCAGGGGTCCCTCTTGTCTACAACCTAATCAAGCAAAGAGGAACGCAAATAAACAGGCTTTGTACAGAATATGACCTCCTACCTGATTTTCATTGACACCATTAATTAGGGCTTAATGTACAGCCAAATGGAGATTTAGTTATTAGTTAGACCATAGGGGATCTGAGTCTGAATAGCATCCATGGAAACATACCTTTTTTCCTCATCTTCTCCATAGGCAACGATGAATGCAGTCTAAAATCTATTTTTCTAACCTGACCCAATCTAGCTATGTGTCTTTTTACATGTGAGAGTGTAGAATAGTGTGATTGAGAAAATGAATTAAAATCTTGTTAAAGTCTCTATGCCTTTTCTTTTGGCACAAGTTATGACTAAACCGCTTCACCACATTGGATGAAGCCATTATGCACATTTCCGTCAGCGCTCATCCTGCTGCATTGTGTTTACTGCTCTTGCAATCATCAGGACAATGGTGCCTTTGGGCTGTAAAATGGATATTTTTCAAATTTTTTTTATCGTGGAAGTACTTCTGATCTTTATGGTTCTTGATGATATTTACACCCAGCTTTCCATTTTCAAAAGAATACTTCCTCTTAACATTTATCTCATTTTCCCCACAATAATACAGCTTACATTACAAAGTTGTTCAAAGTTACAGGTATTTGCTTTCAGTAACAAGATGTTTTCTTATTAATTCATCACATGAAACACTGACCAAGCATCTTAACGTGCCTCTAATGTGATGTTAATGCTAAAACGAGTGTCTCCTGGCACATCTATCTGAAGAATAAACAAAAAGTGGTTATGCTAAAAATATCCACAGACTGCATCGGTGCCCTCAAACCCCTTGTGTACAGGGTACATAAAGTATTCAGTGCTGGTGTGGGATATCTGATTAAGCAAACAACAAATAACCATATGCATATTAACTTAATAAACGTTGTCACAAATACATACTAACAACAGTCAGTGTTTGAGCGAATCATCTCACTGAGCGAGTGCAAAGGTTATAAATGATCTTTATTATAATCCTTGGAACAGCGTTCAGTATACAGAACTTGCATTTTTTACGAGTTGAGAAACCATAAATTAAACTGTAAATGAAAACAAATTGAGACAAACAAAAATGAAAGAAAAAAACAATCAGTGTTAAACAGCCTTCCATTCTATGATTCATTTTCAATCAGCCAACATAGCTTTCTGTATATTATTATTTACCATGCATGAAAGAGTGCACAGAAGTCAGGTGGCTTATTATGACAAACAGGTGAAATAGAGAATAGTGACATGATGAATTAAAATGTCAAAGAGAGCGAAGCATTTTGACTTGACCATACGCTCGTCAACATACACAGTCACTTATAGAACACTGCTTATACGTGATTTTAGTATCTCCAGTGGAGCCAAATCATATCTGTCAGTGATGACCACTTTGACCTGGAAGGGACACTGAAAAACAAATCTTAAGAAATCAGGAAAATCCATCTGGATTTGAACCACTACACACATTGGGGCCGACTTTTTTAGAGCTCTTTCTTTGGTCACAAGATTAACAGTTTTTTTTTTGTGCCATAGGCCTTAAGACTTCAGGACGAGACGGACTGGTTAATGACTTCAACACTGACAATTATCCCTGCTTTGTTCCAGGGTTGGAGCTGTTTCTTTTCTCTTTTTTTTTACCATACAAAGTCATACCTGCAGGTCTGGTATTAACTCATGGATTTTAATATATTTTAAGTTAAAACATATATCTGCTGTGTTGACAGTAAAACTGATTTTATGCAATACTTCTCCCACTCTACACGTTGTCCTCCATTAACTCGAGAACCAATTGACGGGGTCTGACATTAAAATGGAAATATCTGCCAGGTAGCTTTAGCTTATCTAGCACCCGTCTACAGTACATTTTTCTATTATTATTCTGCTTCTGTCCCTCCAATTAAATCCTCGAGATGTTCATCCATTAAAGTAAACACACCCACCAAATGAGTTAATGAACAGAAGCAACAAAAACACTAACTAAAATGAAAAGATGAAAACGAGACAGACATTTCACATTTTCCTCTGTTGAAATTGGCCTGATAGAGTTAAAACACCTTTGGATGGTTATTGCACATAATAAAACTGGTAGGAACGAAAGGCCTCATATCAAGGTCTTAATATAAAACATATGAACTGGCTGATGCCACAGCAGTGGGAGGTATAACAATTAAACATCACAATGTTGACTATTGCTATTAATGACAGAATCCAAACCTCCACTTGCAGCTTTCTGTCAGAGCAGGACTCCACCTGCTGAAAAGTGAAGCAGATCTACGATCACTGATCTGCTTCACTGATCCAGTTTGTTCCTAAAGAGACCGCCAATCTCTTTAGCTACATAATGATACATTTAGTTGTCTGCCTTCCAGCACATTTCACACATTTCTACGGTACTTCTCACTCCCGATTCTATCTTTTTTTGTCTACAGCGGTGACGCACTCGATTACAGGTATTCTATAAATGTTCGGCAGAAAGCAGAGGATTTGCATCTCCTCAAACATGGCAGGATATACACATTTGGATGGGGAAATAAAATCGTTACGCTTCACTCTGAAATTTTGTATTTCATAAATTTCATTCCTAATGTGAACATGCAACATTCGGTTGCTGTTTTCCTGTTATACTTTCAAGCATCACATAGATATATAAAAATAAAATGAAATACAAATAAATAAAAAAGAACAAACATTGAAAAGTGCAAATGTACATTTGTTTACAGCATGACATATTCACTGTACAATCGTTGATTATATACTTATTATTTTATGCTTTATAATAAGGGTTACTAAGTAGCATAGTTTAAGTAAGAAACATTTCATAGCAAGTCTATTGTAAAATATTTGCATTGCCCCGCAACAAGGAGGTCTCTTCTAAACATTGTTTGCTTGTGAGCTGTGTGTGTGTATGCGTGTGTGTGTGTGTGTGTGTGTGTGTGTGTGTGTGTGTGTGTGTGTGAACTGGCATGTACATTGACATAAGGTGTATGTGCAAATAATTAAGCAGAGGAAACTCAAATCATTCTAGATCAGAGGCACAGAAACTGCCCAGCCAGCATTTCAAGTATCTAGCATTGTTTTGGACAACAACCCTTTTGTCAGACATCAGCAAAGCAGAAGAAGAAGAGAAGGAGAGAACAAAATGTTATTTCCCTTCGTAGCTTAGGGTGGAGGCAGCTAAAGAGTCATACAACCAGTGGAAACAAGCAGTTCAAAGAAATGTGTCAAAAGAGCGACGCCGTTTAGACTTTTTTGAACTACAGAATAGGCTGTTGCACTTCACCTGAAACACCATTCCTTCTGTGCAACAGTCCTCTGCATCAGGCTAGAAACCGCAGTCATGCTTGATTTCACAATCTGCTCCCTGTTCCCTGAATGCTTCCTCTCTTACAGAGGAAACAAACGTGTTATATTAAGGAGCAGGAATCATAGGCCTGGTTGCAGGGTGAAGCCACACCGGTCTTTTGTATAAGACGACATTTTTACGAACATTTCATCCACGTCTAAACGCTCTACCACCTTCAATGGTAGGGCAGAAGGTCCTGCAAAAATGATTCACACTGCAGATGGAAAGTGAGGAAAGTCATCCACTGACATGTCGGTTTGTTAAGGTCCTACTCCGTAAAGAAAAGCCATCGTGTTCAGCGTCTTGGAAAGGATACCTGATGAGATGATCTTACAGGGGAGTGAGAAGCCGCACAAAAGCTTTCTGACACTGAAAGTTTCCACTTTTCCTGATGGAAATAAGAGGGAATCCATCTTGAAATCGTGTTCCTGTGCCATCTTCATGGGTGCTGTCCAATGACAAATCAATTAACGGGATTCTGATCCAAAGATAACCTTGGATTATCCTTTTAGGCATTAAATTGAGAAGCTACACGTTATTGGACACTCCTGCACCATGATGGTCACCATGGCTCCCCATAAACCCGGGGGCTAAATCCAAATTTCTCAGTTTAAAGACACATGCTTTCTGATACCAAGTTGGGTATTCTGTTTATGTATAGTGCAGATACACAATATTTTTGGAAGGTAATGCTGGGTGGAAAATACTATTACCTGAAGGACATGTAAGAATGGGAGACAGAACAACACTATTCCTTTTTTCTTGAATAACAAACCGATTAAAAGAGCATATTATACTGTGCAGTTTGGTAGTGCAGCAGTTTCTGATGATTGTATGTGCTGGACTTGTGTTTGTTTTTGTACATGTATGTAAAGTAAAGACAGAGAAAGAGAGACTATATGTTTGCTTACTATCCCACACTGCCGGGTAATGTGCAGGCGTCCAAATCCATCATCTGGACGTCTTACCGCTCTGACTTGACTTTGTAGCGTAGAACCAGGTAAGTAGCCAGTCTAAGGACCAGGAAGAAAACCCCCAGCGCAATGAAGTCCACGTAGAGCTTCGCATCCTGCACATCCAGCAGCTGCAGGACCTCTTCTGGCTTTTGGAACTTACACACCACGCCCGGACACTCCAGCTCCGACCGGTTCATCCCATAGATAGAGAGTATCACCCCCTCAAAGCCGTACCTGAAGGACAACATTTTTTTACTTGTAAACCCAGCCACATTTAAAGAAAATCATTTCAGATTAAAAAAAAAAAGACAGATAGCCTAAATAAATTGAGCAAAAGTCTAAAAATAGTGGCTGAACTCTCTTAGAAATTTGAACTACATAAACTACTGACAGTACCTGACATAGGAAACATAAGAGCTCCACTGTAGGTATTTGGGAATGGTGTCAAAATTGACAAAGAAGCCAGAGAAGAGTAGTACAGGTATGGCTGTGACTGGACCCACGAAGGTTGCTACCTGTGGAGCAAATGAGTAACATTCAAATAAAAAACTCTCTCAATTAAATACATTGTCAGAAGATACTTAGAGGAATACTGCCCAGATGTATCATTGCACTTCTAGAACAATGCCTACCTGAAGAGACGTGGATGCAGCCCCTATAAGCAGACCTAGGGATTGGGCCACCAGGGCCGTGGATGTGGACAAGGCCATGAAGAGCAGGTAGCGAGCCGCCTCTGGAGGCTGATCAGTCATCCAGTACACTATACTACAGTACATGATTGGACAAAGCACCTGTAGAAGAGATTTTGTAGTGTCGCTAATTTGAAATATACTGCAGCCATGTCCAAACCATTATGTGCTCGCTCATTTGAATATTACCTGAAATGGTATATCAGCCATGGTTTTGGCCAAATAATAGGCCTTCAGGCTGTACCAGTAGTTGAGATGTTCCCTCATAAACACGGACATCTCCAGAGGAACTGTGGAACAACAGCAGTGTTAAAAAAAAAACTTCAACCAGAAAAAAAACAACAGCAAATCAATGTTTCCCATCTCTCCCGAGACGCCGCATCTTACAAGTTAGGATGGTGGGCATCAGGGCAGCAAACATGAGGAACAACATGGAGAAAAAGAGGAAACCAGTGTTGTTGAAGACCTTGCTGGCATCATTTCCAATGTTGAGATAAAGCAGGCCAATCAGCACTCCAATACAAATATGGGACATCACCCTGAGGTGGGTCAGCACCTTAAAACACAAAATAAACATCAACACAACTCAAAAGCCTTTTAATTGATATCAGGAGTCTAACTAAACCTGTTTTTACTATGATAGGCTTTGCTATTTACAGAGTTTGAGCAGATATAGACCATACAATAATAATGTTACCATGTCTCTGCATATTGTTACAAAAGTTCTTTTGAAGAGGATGCAGAACTGTGTGAATGTACTGGTGGCAAAGCTATGTTTCTCAAGTGTTCCTGTGTCCTGTGGAGAAAGACAGTGAGAACAAGGAGTTAATTATGTAAATAATATACAATTAAATACATATATTTATACATACAATATACAGTACACAGATACAAGACAACCTTTGAAAGATGAATCATACCCTTTACTATGTCATGTTGTGAAAATAGGAATACAAATAGTCTGGTTGTTTATTTAATATGTTTTTTGTTTTGTTTTAAATTGCAAGTGTATTTTACATCACGTAATAAATATGATATTTAAGTTCATGAATCAGAATGTATTCAAATCGTCCCTAATCTGATGCTGAAGAGGTAATTCATTTTCTCTTAACAATGTTATAATGTCAGTATAGACAAACATTTTGTCCCAAAAGGAATTAAACCTCTAAACACACAATGCCCACTGTGTCTGCACCACATAATGAATGACGGCAGATACTTTGAGTGAGAGTGGAAGGTCACTTTAGTTGCAACAATATCTTGAATCATGCTATCAAAGTAGATGAAAGTTTGGAGGCTTAAGTCAGAAAATGAAGAGATGGCCGTATATAAGAATGAAACACATCACAATCTCTGGCTATTAGTGTAAAGGTTGCTGATGACTACACAGAAAACACAAGATAGAAAGGGCAACAGAAAAAGATCAATAAACTTATAAAATACTTTAAGGCGTAGAAGGGCCAAACTGCATCATACAGGAGTAATCGTATATCAGAGAGCTCTTGGTGGTTTACATTTACAGTTTTAGTATTTAGCTGATGCTCTTATAAAAGGTGACTTATGGGGCGGAGAAAGAGCGAGTGAGCGGAAGCTGAGAGAGGCTGATAGAAAGATCGATGGAGTGGAGGAGAGGGGCAACAGTTTGGATGATGTGTACAGGAATAGGTTACAGGGTATTTGATTTGAATTCAACACAGTTCAGTGTGTGTTTCATTTTGGGGTTCCTTTACTGGCTGCGATTTCTTATTTAAAACTTTAAAAAAATTAAGTTATTAGAGTACTTTTGGTCAAAATAGACGCTACCACCGCTACTTTATTTCATCTTGTTTAATAAAGACAGAATTGAGCATTTCTATATTTGCCGATTTGAAATATAGAAATTTAACCTTTCATGTAAATGAGTACATCCCTTATTGCTTAATGGAAGCAGTTAATCCATCAGAAATCATTGAAGGAAACGGATGAAGTCTGAAGCAATTTCCTGTCTTCCAACAATTCTTTGACATTATTATAGTGAGACATTTTCAGTGTTCTGTGGTTAAAGGGCTTGCATTTTTGATTACTACGTGATGTGAGGCTATGACGTGTGTTAATCTAAAACATATAGCTGTGGTGCTAGGTGAGAGGGGTGGTGCCACTCACAGTGGGACAATGAGAGGGAGAGGAAGAGCCATTTTTGTCTCTGGAGTTCTTCTTGCCCTCCTCGGAACACAGTCCACCCTGGACAGCCTCAAACAGCACTGGATTAAGATCCCCATACTCCCCTGACGCCACCTCAATGACTGAGGACAGAGAGGACAAGCTGGTAAGAACCAAAACACTGACAAACACAGACACACGCTTGTACTAAAGGAGTTGCTTGACTTACTGAAGTCAGCAGGATTGTGATACGTTGGACAGTGGAGGCCCAGGTTCTTCAGATAAGGGATGAGGTACGGGACTGTGCCCTTGTATATGCACTGACCCTGACTGAGGATGTACAGCTGGAGGAGGAACACAGGTACAACGTAATCAACATTGTTTTCAACACACGGACTGTCTGAATAATATATGAACAACTGACAAAACAACAGGGCTGTGTATCGACTGCTGCGCTGCTTGTCAGCTGGATAAAATGAATCATGCTAACCTGTAGAGCCCTGGTCTGAGCAGCAGTTAATGGAAAGACAAATGTGTCCAGCCCTAGAAGCACTCAAGTTACCTTATCAAACATCTCAAAGAGCTTGGCACTGGGCTGGTGAATGGTGCAGATAATTGACCGTCCTCCCAGAGCCAAAGACTTCATGAGAGAAACCACCTGGAAGCAGGACGCACTGTCCAAACCACTAGGATGGGACACAAGACGAGACAGAAAACCAGAGAGACATTGTTTAATCTGTATTTATGTTGGGATATCACACATTCACACCAGCCAAGCAATATCCTACCTGGTGGGCTCATCAAAGAACATGACAGGAGGATTGTTGACCAGCTCGAGGGCGATGGCCAGTCTTTTACACTGGCCTCCAGAGAGACAGTTGGTGCGTGTCTGAGCACACTCCTGAAGACCCAGAGCAGTCAGGATCTCATCCACCTGAGACACAAACAGAAGCAGATGTGGTAACACGATGACGCACATAACTGAACGTATGGGTGCCAGTAAGGATAAAATACACAATCATGGTACATGTGACCTTATATCATAATGTTGATGCATAAATACTTTTAGTTATCCATATATAGGAAGTCACATGATATTAATGGCCAAATTGTTATTTCATCTATAAAGTAACCAAATGAAAATAACTGTATTTGGCTAATTCAGTGAATCCGATTCTTAAAAAACAGGATACATTATTATGTTTATTCCCATAAAGCAGGCTGGCTCACCCATAATGACTTCTAGCTGAGCACTACTTTGACAACTTCTATTGTCTAGCCCACTTGCTGCTAAAAATAATTCTGTAAATTGAAATGTATTCAGACTTACAAGCTCTTTTTTGACCTGCATGCTCTCATTCAGTTTCAGATTGGCAGAAACCTGAAAGATAGACAGAAGTCGATTGAACATTAGGATTTAATGAGGTATTTAGCCATTATTTTTTATATTTAGATGACCTCACCATCATGGCCTCCCTCACAGTGAGGTGTGGCAGCAGCATGTCATCCTGCATGATGTAGCAGGACATCTTCCTGAAGGTCCTCAGGTCCCTCGGTCGACCATTCACCAGGATCTGGCCCTTCATGCCCGTCTCCCTGTTTCCAAACAGAAAACGTAACTATAGACATTTTCTAAGCACTGAATTATGTCAAAAGTATGATCTTCCACATCTCACCTGTATCCCGCCAGAATATTCATCAGAGTGGATTTCCCAGCTCCAGAAGGCCCCATTATGCCAATCAGCTCTTTGCTTTTGAATCTTCCAGACAGACACTTGAGGAGGGCTTTGTAACCTGACAAACAGGAGGAAAAGCTGTTATTTATAGTGCTCTAATTGGTCTGAAATATTTCTTTTCAATCATTCTCAGACATTTATATTTAGTATCTTTGTATGGTATTGAAAGATTTGAAACAATGAGCTTCAAAAAATGTGTTATTTTTTACTATTCTAGCACATTTACCAGACTCACATTTGTTACAAGATCTACAAAATATTTCTGAAGTGTATTTTGAACATACACCAGTAATCACAGACAAAGAGGACAAATAAAAAGACCAGTAAAAAGCTCATAGAGTAAAGATGGAAAAATACAAGCCCAAAAACAAGATAGCAAGTGTATAAAAGATTGAGTTTTTGAGAGCTAGATTCAACACAAGAGCCATAAATAATTTAAAAGTGAAATAATCTATCAAAACAAAGATGGTTAAAAGTAAGCGGAAAACATGTTATTGCATTCTGCACCATCTTACACACTACAGGTCAACTGTTAAGGAATGAAATTACATTTTTAGTTAATTTACTGTATATTTTATATTTTATATATTATGGAACTTACTGAGCCGTGTCGCATCGTGACACTCAGTTCTTAAAATACTTCTACAGATAATTATGCAGACAGCGAGCCTAATTTCACTCCAGCAGAGGAAGTCACTGACTGCTAATACTGAACACCGGGAACCATCAGGCAGAGCAAGCAGAGCAGTCAATCATACGAGATTAATAGATTTCACAGTATTTTAGGAGAGCTGCGCATCAGGTGTGCTGCAAGACATCACTGTAAAAAACAACTAAAGAAACGACATACAGAAAGATTTAAGATCATGGCTTCCTCAGTGGCGCCAACGGAAAAACCACAGACATTACCTCCCTGCAGTGGTTTTAACAATGGCTGAAGTGGTATGGCCTTCTAATGAAGATGGTTCAGGTTTTTATTCACGATGCAAACCAGTTTTAGAACGGACAATCTGAAAGCTTCCAGATAAGGAAAGTTAAGCGCTGTCAGTATCCTGTCTCGCCGTCGCCCCTCGCCTCACCCATTTCTGCAGGGATGCTTCTTCCTGTCTCGAGCCGTGTAAGGGGCTCAGCAGAGCTGCCAACCCCCTTAACCCTCACTCTATGAGTAAAGTGGCCTAATGGCAGTGCCCCCTCCTCCCACGCAGGGTTATTACATCAGAAGGCCTCCATTTAGACAGCAGAGCAGCCTGCTGTAAGTGAAGCAGCCCTGCTCTGGCATGTGGTGCATACTGATGATCCAACCCTGTGCATAATAATGGCCTTATCCGTCGGAGGCTGCGAACACATCCTGATCAACCAGCCTCATGAGAGCCACAGAGTATAGCTGACCTCAGTCACCTCCCTGTCAAAGACACACCGATTTAACAGCATGTGACAGTGTACATCGAGTCTGATCTCGTAGGAAATATCAAAGTAATTGTTAGATAAATTATTATGAGTCACGGTTGAGGTGGGGTTATCACATGCCTCAAATGGAAGCCCTTGACACAAATGACAACTCAATTCTCACACCAGGATTATCACGTTTCCATAAAGCGGTATGATTTAAAGAAAAGTATAGTTCCCTTCCCTCACACTTGATCAATGTTTCTTTCATTACTACAATCATTCTAATCTGGACTGTCTAAACAAATTCTGTGATCAAATTTGAGTACCTGTTTAACATTAGCATATTCTGTCTTCACTTTGTTTAATTGACTCTATACAAACATACACAGCACAGCCAGGCAGTGGTTGCCCCATAGAAAAGGCATTTCATCACAACAGAATAATAACCTGTTGTGATCAAATGCTGTCATGTGCACATTATAGAATGTTTAAAAAGAGCGCTCCATTTAGTTACCATTTCAATTCTGCATGTTGGTGGATGTTACAGATGTACAACTAAATATCATCTTTTTTAATTCTATTTTTTTTCTTCTTCCTTGTCAAAACCTGGTGCCTACACAACCCACGACACAACTCGACTAGCGACAGTTTGGACGGAGGTTCGGGTGTTATGCTAGTTGCGGCTAATGTAGCTTTCGAGCTGATAACCACAAGCAGACCCAAACGGCTACAGAGGTCTGGGAAGCTTGTCCAGTCTTCAGCTACAACTGAAGCTGACTTAAGTGACATCACTTAAGGCACTTTTTCAGACTTTGCACAGCTCCTTCTGGAGAAACAAAAGGCTATATACAACCTTTTCACATGTGCTACTTTACAAGACCTGTAAACAGACTTTGATGTGTTAAGTCAGTGGAGTTATCTTTTAAGTTAAGCTATTTGAACGACTTATAACTGTATAAATCAACTCAGTTCAAGCTAAATGATCTGTCTGATGTCCTTGGATCATTGTCTAATGGTCCACCCTCTCACATCAGGACATTTAGTACAGACATCATCCTCAGACTCTGTAAACAGCTACCATTCTTCACATGACAAATACGTAGAGCCTCACTTTGATTTCTGTTGTACTTTTTCTGACCATATCGTCGACAACAGAACAGGATAAATAACAAATACAAGGCTTCTTCATATTTAAATCAAATTACACCTAATCATACATTTTCATAACCATCCCGCAAGAAAACGACAAAACGTGAGTAGTGAAGCAGGTATGGGCTACTTTGCGTCATAAATTTGAGTTATCGTGTGCATGGCGATGCATTTTAAAAGGAGAACTGTCTAAGCAGCATCGAGCATGTTGAGTAGAAGATGTGATTTTATCTGAAAAGATGACCGCGCTCCTCTTCTTCCTAACAATTCAGCAATGCAGGAGCAGAGACTAAATTGCAGTACACAGCAAAATGCAGAGCTGATATCACC
Source organism: Anarrhichthys ocellatus (assembly GCF_004355925.1). Taxonomy (NCBI): domain Eukaryota; kingdom Metazoa; phylum Chordata; class Actinopteri; order Perciformes; family Anarhichadidae; genus Anarrhichthys; species Anarrhichthys ocellatus. The sequence goes on along the minus strand of NW_022280048.1, from coordinate 1,660,633 downwards.
TAGAGGCATGTAAACCTTTTCCTGCTCTCGCTCCCTCTTCCTGTCCTTCCCATGCGGTGACTGGGCCAGAGTTTCACCAGTTAGGAGAATTCCTCAACAGGAGGAGAATACCCAAAACATGAAAGCAGGTCCCAGCAACAACAAGCTAACAGGTATAAGTGGCCAAGAAGAACCTATAACTAATGCAGACGGTGGGCAGCTCATACATCACCTAACCTTCCTGAGCCCTTTACAATAAAATAAACAATTCTACATTCACTGCTTTACAATATCTTCCTCGATAATCTCTTCCTATTGGCCACAGACATTATAAGGAGTGACTCATAAGTATGGTGTCATTGTCTCAAAGACTCAAACACTTTGAATTACAAATGACATCATGGGTTCAAGGCTCCTCGGTCACGTCATCCCCTTTCCTCTATCAGCTGTAATTACATGGCGTTAAGCAGAAATGACATAAAATTATGTATTTTTTTTCAAGGAGAAATAATCTCTGACTACCAAAGGCCACAGCAGAACAACAGCCTCAAGCTCTGTGTGATTATACCTTTCACAGCTTTGATTCGGCAGACAGGAATTGCAGAGAATCAGCTCTGAGCTTAGCTTTTCAAATGAGACACAAACACCAACAAGCCCCTCAGTATAAGCTACAGTTCTTGTCAAATGCAAGCGCAACACCCTGATTATGAGTGGCAGAGGTAATTGGAGAGGCAGAATGGGGTTGTAAAGAGCTGGATGTACAAGTATATGACGGGAGGTTCAGTCAGATTGGAAGGAGAGTAAAATGGCAGGCGAGCCTCTCTATGAAAGGCACATCTTAATTAGTAAAAGCTAAGACACTTCCTGCTCACACATCAACAGCCTGATGAGTTGAAGCAGGCGCCCTGAAGAGACAACACAAACAACAGCAGAAACCACAGGTTGATTTAGACGAGGCCACTGAAGCAAAAAACATCGGCATCAAGCACTTTCTGATCCTCCTCATTCCTACTCTCCATACATTCAGGTTTCACAGGGGGAACAACAAACACTCCTCTGCCAGACTTTCATAATGCACATCAATATTACACAAGACTGGAAATCACACACAAGACAACCTGCAATGCATAATGTAGGGCCTCTCCTAAAGATGCTATGTGAATAAAGGATTCCCCTAAAGTCCACCATCCTCACCCTGCTAAATATACAGGACGTAACAAGAGCAGCTACACATTTACAGAGGGCGGTTTAGTTGACAAGCAGAAACGACCAAAGGTTGGAGGCTCATCATCAATAAAGGTGGTGAGTTGAAATGCTGTTTATATTTTATGAGTAGATCAATCGTGGGCCTGACTCACCGCCCATCGTCAGACAACACAGGGACAAGAGAGGCAAGCAGTTTGCCAACCTGCGAGCGTAAATTATTTACTATGTCTAAACTCTGCTGATTGCAGCAAAGCTTATACAAGCACACTGCCTGCTATAACATGGTGGAAGTCTGCAAAAGTATGAGTGTGTGTGTGTGTGTGTGTGTGTGTGTGTGTGAGGACAGGGCTGGGCTACATGTGTCAGAACAATAGAGCAAAGCAAGAAAGGCAGAATAACACTGAGACAAAAAACAATATTTGTCTTAAATGTCAGGCTTTTAGATGGCTCCCTAGGAATTTCTGCACTCCAGATATTGATCTTCATGGGTGGTGCATGCTCGCTCATCCATCATGGTTACTATGTGAACTGAGCTATGCAGTACCTCTCCTCCTCCACCAGGGACCCTCGCGGATGGTGTACGAGAGCTCATTGAACTCCAGGTCCACAGTAGAGCGGCGTGGGAGGTGGGAGAAGCGTTGAGCCTCAGTGATGTGGTTCTCCACTTTCTTCAAGTGGATGAGCAGTGGCGCCTCCGGAGGCGCTCCGCCTTGGAGTTTGGTCTCCTCCATGGGGATGCTGACCGAGCCCTGTTCCAGTGTCCTCTCGGCCATGCTGGAAGGATGCAAAGAAGGACAGACATGTCAGTCTTTACAAGTGTTTCCAAGCTCAACTCCACTCTCCCGCTTCAGAAAAGCAGCCTCACATGTTCACACAAGAAGAGCATCAGATGCAGATTTAAATGAACAATTCATTGATCGGTTTTGGTTCCTTTGTTTAGTTGGTTGACTGATTCATAGAAAACTGGTGCCTCAGCATGAGATGTAAGGACACAAAGATGTGTTGAAGAAGTGATTTTAGGATGACTGCAGACACCATCTTGAATCTAGGTGCTTAGTATCATCTGATTATAGTTTAATTTATGAACTGGCTGGTTGAGGGGAATGAGATTCTAAATGTGAGGAGTCAGGATCTGGTTTCAGTCCTGCAGCACGCTTATACTGCTGATTCACATAAATTTCCTTTTAGAGGCGGCCTGTCTGAAGTCTCTTTTATGATGTGTAGTAGCTGCTGATCCATTAGCTTGACAATAATCTTTAACTGAACCATTTTGTTTCACCAATATCAGCGTACTGAAGATGTCAGGAGGTGTAACAGCACGACATTCAGTTGCCATTAATATTTCATTCATCAGGAAAATAAAAGTTATTTAACAGAAAATATACTCCAGTATTGAAGAATTATGTGCATGATTCAAATGAGTTAAAAAAAAAAAGTGATTTAGAAGATTTTTAGATTAGTACCTGTAAATAAAGAGCCGTGTAATTATCAGTTGAATGTTTAAGGATGATGTGTGTGTAAATGTAAATACATTGTGTGTAATAGCCTTATGAATAATAAAAGTGCACTGCTAACATACAAAACAGCTGATTCTATCAAAAAAAGTTAGAAAACAGTTGAAAATGACCTATTTTGTGTACATGCACTCCTGACATTGGCATAACAATCGACCCAAACACTTTAGGACTTTGAACATCTTTGAGCAGATAAAGAAGTCATGGGGACACACAGATATACATGATGTCTGTTTGGGTCAGACATGGATTACTGATTCATTCAGGGACACTTATCCTCGTGAAAATATAACATTTTGTGACACCATTCACTAGGTTATATAACAAATACTAACAAATATGTCAACATTCATCATAGACAAAGAGTTATGGAGCAAAGCAAACCTAAAATAGAGACTAAGAAGCAGAATTTAAAAAAATCAAAGCTCAATATCAAGTTTGAACACATAATCGCTGTACATCCACTGCTGCCATGCCATGCCATGTAGTCTCTCTTACTACTATCCATACTGTATATCTGCAGTTAAACCTCCCCATGTGAAGAGCGCCGGTGAAGGAAATTGACCATGGCTTCTATTGATCACCCTGCCATTAGTGAATTTCCATTACAAGTCTGCATGTAAGCTCAGTAAAACACAGACGGGCTTTAATGGCCTCTTAGTCAGATTGAAGGCCTTGATGTTCCCTCATGTGCGGCCCCTATAAGCAAGGACATTTGAGCACACACAGGCATTGTAAAAGTCTCCAAGGAGTGAAATATGGTTAATAAATGTATAGCTTTGCAGTGGTGTGTCGACTCTGTGCTCTGCAGTGACTTGTCAGTGATGGGGGAGCTGCCAGCTCTTCAAAAAGCACCTGTTAACAACAAACTGATGAGAATGAAAACAGGAGGCAATATTTAGGCTGTAAAATGACAGAGCAGCAGGGAGAGGTGACTTCTTTTTTATTTTTAAAGGTAGATGAGTCATAAATAATTCTGAGGACACATGCAGTAAGGCTGCTGCTGTGTGTTGCATTGCACATGCACATGCACGTGTACACTCAAACACTCACTCACACGCAGGCAGGCATTGCACATACTTAATATTGTGTGTTGAAATGACCAGGTGAGCAGCTCAGCCCTGGTTCTCCTCTCTGGGTGAGAGCAACAGTGCTCAGTTGATCCTTTCAGACGAAACAGCACAATCCCTCTACATCAGAAGGTCCCCAAACCGTGCCAGCCGGTAAAAAAAACAACAAGATGCTCACTGTGCGCCACAGTCCAGGAAAAATCCGTATCGGTCGAGAGGCATTAAAGGAAAGTGCTGTGTTGTCCTTATCAATATATCTCGGGGTGCGGCGCACACCATCCCGCATCCACTACAGCAACTCCCCAGATTAAAACCATGTCCGGCCCCAAACTATGACTGCATCCCCGAGAATCGTCAGGGGAACAGGATGCCTGTCATGTTGTCTGTCTTCCTCGGTGGGATTATTCCTTTCAGTGAATCCATTCCATCCAAACTGGCATCGAAATACCCACACACATCCTCATTAGTGGCGTTGATGACAATCTCCTCTCTGTCTCTGACATCTGGACCAAAAACAGCCAAACAGCGCTGCAGATGCTTCAGCAGCAGCAGCAGCAGCAGCAGCTCGATATAGCAGCCAACGTATATCCTCTTGCCGGTTAGTGCGTCTGTGTGGTACGCACGCCGGTCTGGGATGCAGGGCGTTGCTGACAGGATGCTAATGGACGGGGGAAAAATACTGTTTTGGTTTTGTGGTAATCCTCCCTCGCTAATCCTCATCCTGATCATTTAGAATGAATTGAAATAAAAAAAAAAAAATAAAAAAATTGAAGTCCCTCTAAAGACATTTCAAAGATATTACAGCGATTTAAGACCTGCAAGTTGGATTTAATTCACAGTTGATTAAATGAATTTAGATCAGGTTGATGCCACAGTCTGTTTCATTAAATGAGCCCCTCAGATGCCAATTTAAACCTTTTACGTATTCCATTTCCTATTCTGAGGCCACTTGTCTCTGGGGAAATGAGAGACATGGGAATAACTCAATGAAATTAGGATAAAGCTCCGCTGTGGATAGTAGCTACTTTTCTATTTAGCCTCTTGCCACATACTGATACGGAGGATAAATTCGGCTCCACCGTCGTCACTGCACTATTGTTGACAGTCTGTGTAAATACTGAGGAAGGATTATGTGGAATTTGTAGGCCCCGCTGTCTCTTTAAAGGCCGCACCTGCGCAGCTGCCTGGTGCTGATGCTGCAGTGCCCGGGTTATTTTCGGTAAAACAGCCGGGGTTACTCGCGTTCAAGCGGGGGCTACATGGCTTACATCACCCCTGAGAGGAAATCCAAAACATTTTTAGACAATTGCACCTGCCTCTTAATCGGACCAATTTATTAAAACGACCCGTCGTAACGTGAGCAATTTCAGCACAGCAACCCATCTCTCTCTGTGTTATATATGGCTCCCTTATAAATGCATTATAAAACAGGGCCATCTTCTCAGACAGAGACGCTGTAACACATGTAAACCTGAATCCATCACACTGCACACAGGCCAGTCATTATCAATCATCACATCTTACACTGTGTCGCAACACATTTTGTTCTTGTTATGTTGTTCTACAGCTCAATCTTGGTGTGATTAGAGACAAGTCAGTGTCAAAAATAAAGATGGATGCTTTTATTTTAGTATATGTGATGCTTTGAAGCTTGACTGATTGACAAGACTGCAATAGGTACACGTGAGGTGCTAATTAAATCCATCATTCTAGCTAAAAGGCCAAATCCTGATTGCATAATGTAATATTTGCCCCGAGGAAGGAGATACGACCTTTCTTACATTCTCTGAAGAATAGGCTTGCGTTTGCATACATAAATTATCTAAGATCAACCAACCATTTGTATTCATGCCCTGTGAGGAAACATAGCCACAAGGAAAGATCATTAATCAACTACATGATCATTAAGTCACCTCAGAGATAACGGTGGTTCTCTATTCATAAAGCACACGTTAACAGTGACGGACTGCCACATAAGAGCAAACGCTCATGTTAGCTTTTGGTTCAGGCTGTGGATATTTAACCTCAACAAAGACATCTTTGCAAAGCGACATGGTGGCTGCAGGAGTAAAGGTTTTCTATAGAACTGCAGTATGTGCTCGTAAAAGAGGGATAGGCAGGCACACTATAGGTACTGAGCTGAATGAAGTGTTAGTCGACATCTGAGGGACAAGATCTGACAGGATGGCACTGAAGACAACTGCTCAACACAAAGAGCTCTCACCGAAACAGGTAAATATATAAGACAATATAACTTGAACCCACTTTTGTGTGCATGTATCATGCAAAGTGTCACTATAACTGAATATAACATGGTGTGCAGGTCTTCCTATCTGACTGTCTGTGGAGAATGACCTGTCTAACATGACTCCTGAGTCCCATTTCAGCTCTGTGGTAGAGGGAGGTGTGCTGCTGGGCGCTCTGAGGAGACTGCAGGAAACACAGCAGGACTTCAAGTAAGACCACCCATGACGTTCCCTTTATTTTCTCTGCATAACATCCTTTATTCCCAAAGGTGGCTCGGCCATTTCTCCTTTGCAAGCTTGTGATTATATTTATGCTGTGGACAGATGTCCTGACACTCTCTATGTTTGTGGCCAGGTTCACTGTGAAGGAGGACCCAGACTTTGGGTACCTGTTACTGGAGAGTGTGAATGGAGTAGCTGGAAACGAGCGCGAGCAGACTTACTGGGAGATCCTGTCAGAAAGCTCAGGAGAGTACAGCAGACTGGATGTTGGTGAGTCTCCTACCCAGAGATTCAACACAACATATCTGACTTAATGAGCTGTAATGAGACAGGAGACATGGTTGTATTTTCACTTACTTGCCTCAAGATGTCCTCTGGTGTGATTATTCGAAAATATTATTGTTGACACGCTATAACTCACTCTATCTTTAATCTTATCTTTTTATTATTACTATGGACCCTCCTCGTGCGAGTCTGAAATAAAGTTTGAATTCAATTGAATATATTTGGTGGGATTATTGCTGTTCATGAGCTGGTGATGCAACAACATAATTATCGGTTAGTTTTGAGTGCCTGTTTGGGTTTTGGATTGAAGAAGATGCATTATTAGTTCCTTATTATTTTCATAATTGCTATTAATGCAAGAGCACCATGTCAACTGAGCACTGAACCTCTCAGAATCTGTGTTTATGAATGAACCCTAATGTTTAAGTTACTGATCCAAACGTGTCCCTCTTCGCAGGAATTGGCTGCTACAAACCTAAAACAAATGAGCACATCATCCTTAGGTTCAGCACCTGGCGCCAACAGTTCAGAAGAAAATCTTTAGGATCAGATGTGGAAGAGAAGCAAACTTGATTATTTTTTGAGCATTTCTGGCTTTATCTAGTTCCTATAAGTGCATTGGGAGGTAAATGTTGTGACCTGATGTGTGAGAATAAACAAAACAGCAACATCTAGTGGCAGTCAGGAGCAATTTCATTTATCAAATCCACAGAGAGAAAAATGTACAAAGTAATACAACATTAAAGACCACAGAGACAATATAAGAAGAAACATGTCACATACCAGGACGTCTACTGTCCGTCCAAATTGTTTGAGGGCAGAAAGGTTGAATATCACAGCAAAGTGAGACGTTATGAGAGGCATCATTCTGCAGTTGATGACAACTTAAAGTGTGTTTGAGGAAATACTGCAGATTCCAACTCTGAATTTCTGTTTTCAACCAAGTAGGTTCTGGGTTGACTCGAAAGAATCCAGCACAATAATCCAGGCAATTAAGTCTGCGACACTGAAAACTTGAAACGAAATGGGTATTTGCAAAGGAGGTGTGGATGCTTTGACTTCAGATAGGGGAGCACAATCTTTTTCTTCCTTTCAGATGCATCATTTCACACTGATACAATCCATCTCTATAAAATTAAAGATTTGGTTTTGCAACAAAAACATTTATATTTTTGTGTTTTTTTTCACAGTAGATGATTTACATATTAAAAAGTTAACATGGTCTACTTCCTAAAAAAAAAAAAAAAAATCATGTTTATAATAAGTTTTCAACACTCGTCGTGTTAACTGACTCCTGAGCTCCCAAACCAAAGCTCCTCCCTTTGTAACACGATTACGTTTTCATCTCCTTCCAAGACAGATGGACTGAGAGGAGGAGCGACAAGCAGTGACACTAATCTCTGTGGTTTCACATCCTTTTCTCCTTGACTTCATTCCTTCCTCTCACTGGAAATGCAAACATGTTTACAGACGCATGTTAAAAGAAAGCATGCGAGATATTCCTGGTGGGTAGAATTTGTGACATAGAATTATAATACCAAGTTCATTTAAACCAGAAAGTGCTGTCTGCGCTACCAAATACTGTGCATCCTGTGAGATAGCATTTGCCTAACCCAAACGAGCTTCTTATCAAACACAGACCACCACTTGGCACTTGAGGTAAAACTTTTTATTTTAAGTATTTCAAATAATTATTTGACCCAAGTCTGACCCGGCCTCGAAGACTTCTTTTCTGACCCCGTCGCTACCCTTACATCACACAGATTGATAATTCACCCCTGACTCTCAGGGATTTGATCCTCAGGAACTGATATCTTCTTGTCACAGCGTAAACTCCTATCTTTAGAAATCAAGGAGACATTGTAGGATTCAGTGTGCCAGACAGTTCAATTCAATGTCTTAAGACATACAGATTTTGGTCCACTGATTTGTCCACACAATTGGATGAAGCAGCAAAAACATGGCGTGGCTCTGCCGTGTACAAGCTGTCTGTGTATTTCTTCTTCATCTGATGTCACACTGTACAGCCAACATACTGTTTTCTCCATATTTTAGCCTGTAGATGCTAAAAAATAAAAAGACAAAGGTGTTCTTTGCATGACAGAGAGACAGCTATGCAGGTTTAAAGCAATCATAAATGAATTAAGTGTATTTGCACTGAGTCAACATTGCATCAGTTCATCATTTATACTAGATCGTGTGATGAGGAAGCTACTCACCACATGACAAAGCGCAGTCACATATGCAAGGGACGCACTGTGCAAAGAACCGCTTCCAGCCAGTCTCCTTCTTCATACAGTTGTCTATCCGAGAGCAGCCTCGTTTTGGTGGGCCGAAGTAGCTCTTATATGCACAGGTGGAGTTGCACGTCCCATTTAGTTCACTCTCACTGATTTCAATGCGTCCCCGCTGACACATTCCTAAAAAGGCATGTAGAGGGAGGTCATATCAAAAGCTAGAAGGTTCATAAGGGATCATGGGATCTGTGTTTACTCACTGAGGCAGGTAGGTCTCGGGGTCCAGAGGCCATTAGGCTGGCAGAATCTGGTTGGGTTTCCCACCAGCATGAAGCCAGAGCGACAGGTGTACCTCACCACAGAGCCCACCCACCAGTCGTTACCATAAACCACTCCATTATAGTCCACATCTGGTGTCCCACAGTTCACTGCCAGACAATGCAAAGGAAATGCATTCGCAAAGCATGACACAAAGCTTCATAACAGGTTGATCAGACAAAGTGACTTATATCTAATGTCAGTCATTGATGTGGTAGTCTTACCTCGGCACAGGGACTTCTGGCCGAGCCAGCAGCAGCTGGAGTCTCCACAGCGATCTCTCCTCAGCTCCTCGTGTCGCGCCATACAGCCAGCTAAACAAAGGGGCGCTGACCCGGACCAGTATATGTCGTCTATGAAATCTGGTTGGGGAATCCATTCTGTCTCACCTACAGTAAAATGTGTTCATTAGCTTTTTTCATACATCACAACTGGACTAATTACAAATATTCATATAATACACTAAATATTTTTTTTTTTGTCCAAACTTCAATTTGGAAATATTTCTAGGATTCAAGGCCAAGATAAAGAAATATGTTATTGTTGTTATAGAGAGGAACCCATTGCCAACGCATGATTGAAAAATAACATCATACTGCCGTTATAGGAGGTCTTACCACTACCTTCCACCTCACCAATCCATCCAGGAAACGGAGAATTGGCTCTTTGGAAGGACCCAAACATCAGCAACAGCAGTAGATATAACCTCATGGCGTCCATCTTCAGATGCAATCAGTTCCTGTGAAAATAACTGCAGATGGATCTGGGAGCTGCGTCTAAGTTATATTGCTGTCCAGCAACATTCTATACATCATCATTCTTGCAAAGTCAACAGACACGAAGCCATTAGAAGCCGTCCCAGTAGAGCGGAGTTCACCGACTGCAGAGTGAAGAAGCAGAGAGCAGTAAGTAACACTTCAACTAAGCTCTGTGTGCTGCCTAATCTTCTACACACTGCTAATGCCACTACGTACTGTATGCCATGCTGCGACAGACACAAGTCATGATTTATAGGTCACCTGATGAGAAGATCACATTCAGGTCGGTTCAGGTCACTTCGTTGTTTGAATATCAAATCACTGATATTGTAAGTACGTACCTTTGAGTAGTAGGATAAAACAAATAAACAATATGTGCCCATTTTTGTGTTGAATATATTATTTTATCAAAAGGAGGAAAGTAGAAGTGAAAGTAGAAGTGTACCTTAAAACAGTCTATCTAGTTTATGAGTGAATAATACTAGAGCAACATTTCAGTCACCTTGTAGCCGTTTGTCAACATTTTAGATCCATAAAATGTCTAGTTTAGCAGAGCCGATACAATCAGAAAATAGAGCTGCAGTAGAGCAGTTAGATTCAGCAGGGGGCGCCATAATGAAGGACAGTCAGTAAATACCATCAATGCAGCTACCTGTGAAGCATTTGATTTAAATCAAAATGATGCATATTCCTCTCTTAATGACTTGTTAAAATGAATAAATACTGTGTGCACCACTAAAGACACATTTTCTTTCTGTGCAACATTAAATACATCTGAATAAGACAAAAAAATGATAATGTGAATTTTGCAAACATTTTGTGTCATAACTTTATTTAAGATGTAGATGAAGCATAAAAAAAAATACACACTGAGCCCTCTTATGCCCTCTTAGCTGGATTCCACACATTTTGGTGAATATTAACGCCAACACGCCATTCTTCAAAAAGGTGAGGCTGATGTGTTTCTGAATATCTGGGACAGAATTACCATCTAAAAGAGAATGGCAGCCCACTAGGCAGCGCACCAATAGCATCCAACTGTCTGAATATGTTACACTATAAGATACAATAATTAACCTGGAAATAATAATCAATACTGGAAAACAGACTATCCACAGGCTCAACATCAGTAAACAAAAAACACATAAAAACAGGTTTACCTAACATAGGCTGATAGTCAAAATGGGTCATCATGGAGTACGCATGCTTTCCTTTAGAATGCCCCGTCATGTATAGGACGTGTATGCAGGACTTGCAGCAGTCAAACCACCTGCATTCCATGCCGCTGAGCAGCATCCTAGTCCTCCCCTGCTTGTGATAAACCTCCAGTGAGAACGTACAACGTGACCTGACCGCCCTCCTCAACGCTGGCGGTGGGCTCCTCAGTCCTCTGCTCCTCCAGCAGCACCCCTCTCAGTTCCACCTGCAACTCCGGGGGAGCTGCCCCCGGGCATTCTTCCTCAGTCTGGCCACTGTCATCATCCTCCTCCTCCGCTTGACTACTTTGTCTTTCCCTCATCAGCTGCTCCGTCAGTTCCACGCTCTCATAGCGAATCAGTTGCAGCCGCAAGAAGCCGTCCTCGTGCTCCTTGTACCTGACGGAGCGACGAAGAGACCATCAGTGCTGCAACCCCCCCCACACATCTCACATTCAACATTGCTGGGTTGATCTGTTTTTGTCGATGCAAGACTTACCTGAACCTGGGGTGTCCAGAGGGCCATTTGAATTGGTGCTTTTTGTGCAGATGGACAGTTAGGTTGTTGCCCCGGGTGAAGCACTGATCGCACACATGGCACTTGTAGCGAGCTACAAAGTTACCCTGATTCAGAAAGACAACATTTGAGAACTATAAATGACATTCAGAGTGCAAGTCAACAATAATTTAAAAGATTTCCCACTTCACCTTGTGCACTTTTTTGTGGTGAATGTCCATGGTGCTGAGGGTACGAGAGCTGAAGCCGCAGCCGGGAACATTACAGTGGAACGACGGCTCGCTGCTGTGAGTGTCCAGGTGTTTGCGCAAGTCTACTAGGTTCTTACAGCTGCAAATACAAAATAAAGGGTAGGACTATTAAGAAAACACTAAGGCAAGAGTGTGTTGAACAGCTTAATCTGCTTTTGCACAGCTGCAACTTCGGAGGATAGACACCTGTATTCGCAGTATTCACAGCTGTATGGCCTCTCGTTGCTGTGGCGGAACTTAATATGGTTGCGGAGTGAAGAGGGCGACGGACAAGTCATGTCACACAGCGGGCATTTGTAGTGGCTCACTGTACCAACAAGAAAAAGACAAACCAGTGATGAGATTATATCAGCGGATAATGCTGCACTGTTATTAAAGTGTAATGTGTATATTTAAGTGAAGAGCGGAGCAGGGAGGTGTAAAAGTATGTAAGGGTCCAAGTCAGTGGGGGGTCCTGGGCTTTGGGAAGAAAAAAACCCCCAAAACCAACACAACCCCGTGTGGTGATATGATGGCTGAAATTTGAGGCTACGACTATAAACGGACAAATACAGATATAAATAATGGCACCTACACCAGTGTCTACCTGGCAGGTATAAATAAATGTAAACATGTAAGGAATGGTGTGGAAAATGGTTGTAAGAGTTAAAACTGTGTGATTTTAAGTTTGCAAAAAGAGCCGTGTGGCCTTTTAAGTCCTCCCCAGCACATGGGAATAACAACACTGATGAAGGAGGGACTGACCGTGGGTTCTCATGTGGTCTCTCAGTAGTCTCTCTGTAGCAAAACGTTTGGAACAGTGGGAACACTGGAACCTCTGACCTACAACACACACACACGCACGCACGCACGCACGCACGCACGCACACGCACGCACACACACACACACACACAGCAAGATGGTAAACTCTTAACCTGTTGCAAACCTTGTTATTAACTTTCCTGCCACAGTTCTGACAGGAATGTTACCTTCCATGGCGCTCTGTCGTATGATGTGGTCAAAGAACTTGGTGTTGTTGGCGTACATGCCCCCACAGCCTGGACATGCCACCACCTTCTCTTGGGTGTGGCTGCGCAGGTGCTCCCGAAGCTTAGGACGTCCTTTAGCGGTGGCTTCACAATCTGTAGAGTGAGGGCGTGTAATCTTCACTGACATTGTCATTTCTGATCTATAATCCTGAGATGAATCATGTTAAATGACGTACCTTTCCATCCACAGCGTATTGGGAATTCATAGTCTCCCACTGGAATGTCAATGCACAGGCTATGCATCTCCACATGGCGATAGAAGAACTCTGGGTTTTCATACGGTGGTTGCTTTAAAAAATGTGGATAGAAAGAAGATATATCCAGAATTATTTAGAGTCCAAGAACAAAAGGTTTAAACTCTACTTCACACACTTGAAAGGCAGAAATTCACACTCTACAGTTGTAAGTAAACATATAAGTAATCTTGCTTTGCTCCGTCAGCACCGGCCTCTGTCGAGCTTACCTCACAGTCCTCCCAAAGGCAGATAAAATTGTCTGGGATATCGGGGATGAGGTTGCAGTTCTGGTGGCAGATGGAGCAGGTGCCAATTTCTGGCTTAAGCACCTGCTGACCCAACTGCTTCAGCTTAGTGTGGTAACAGTGAAAGAACAGATGTCTGCGCAACTCTTCAGGACCCTCCACGGAGCAGAAACCACAGTCTCTCCAAAGACAGTTTCTCTCCCCTTGGCACAAAAGAAAATACAGAGTTTTGCATTATTAGGCTTTAACCTCTTGGGGGCTGCGCAATGCAGCAATATCTCTCGCTTATCATCTGTCAATTAATAAACTACAGCACATTGTATGTAAATGAGGCAATAACTATTTTCCCACACAACTTGATGCAGGTGTAAACAAACATGAACAAAGCCACAGGCAGCTACTTTAACAACTCCCCACCTTCCGTTTCTTCCTCGTCCGCCTCCGCCATGTTTACAGCACTAAAGTGAACCTCTGCATGCTTGCAGAAATTATCCATCCGACTAAACGACTCCTGGCACGAACTCCATTCGCAAACCAATTTCAGTGTTTTCTTATGGATCCGTTTGTTGGGAGGCATTTCTTTGAACCTGAGATTGACTCGATGCAGTGTGTTTTACGCACAGACTGGAGCTGTAAACGTCGCCCAAGCTTGACCATAACCTAGTGCTAGCTACCACCGGGCGCTGGTTGGTAAGTGTAACCACTAACCAGAGACTGTTTCTGAAACATCTGCCAGTTATTCAACGTTAGAGCTTTAGAAACATCATCCTGGAACACTTTTAACAAACAGTACAGCAAATAGTGCGTTATATTCTAACTCGAATAGGAGCTTCAACACAATAAGATGCTGTTCAAAAGCACTGACATGATGTAAACATGAGTTGTTTTAGCCAACCGCGGGCTGTGCGCTGCGCAGATGTCTCCCCAAAAATAAAGTATACTTATATATAGTTCCGGGTGTAACATGTACCGCTTTACGCAGACACTGGTGCCTACTTGAGTGCAGAAGTACTTCTACTTTCACTTTAAGCTACTTTATACTTCCGTTCTGCTCGTGTACAGAGACAAATATGGTACATTTTACACCGCTACATTTATTTGGCAGTTATATTTACAATTTACAGATTAAGATTTTTATGTACAAAACAAAGTTTACGCAGTGTTAGAGGTTAAAACACCATAAGAACTCACTATAAAGTAGAAGAAGAAGTAGAGCCTTCTTGATACTGAATTTTTGAGGTACTGACGGACTAGCATCTATAAAGTCAGATGAATTTTTTTTATTAACACAAAGCACAACATAAACAAACCTTGTTAATAGCAATCCTTTTTAAGAATTGTGAACAAGATGTTGGCTATTGATTTTTGGCATTTCTGTACTGCAATTTGGTATTTGTTGGCCGATATACGCACTGATAACATGATCTAATAACAGTATATAGGTGATAAAAACTTTTCATTTTGATACATTTATAATAGGATTGTGAATGCAGGACTTTTAGTTGTAGTCAAGTATTTATACATTTTCATCTCGCTCCTTCTAATTAAGAAACTGAATACGTCTTAAACAAGCAATAATAGTGATGGCAAAATCCTGTGCTTTCATTTTCTCAGCTTTAATTTCTCAATGTTAAGCTTCCATCTCAACAGTGAACAGTTTCTCAGTTGCAGTTACATTCCTAAGCAAAATATTCCAGTGCCATGTTTACTTCACATTAACGTCCTCTGAACCAGTCATAAAAATACAGCTATAATACCAAGAAAGGTATAAACAATTAGCATTGTTCTCATCAGGACACCCTTCACCTTCCACAGGCCAAAGTAACTTTATCAACAACTCTTTTAATATCCCCTCCCTTTACCTGTCTCCACCTAATTCGTGGTCCTCAGACTGATTAAAGGCTCATCTCGTCACTGCTTTTCTTCACAATGACCATTGTGTGTGCATTTGTTCAGAGGTAACAAAGAAAATAATAATAATTATATATTAACTTATTCATTAATATTACTCATGTTGCATGGATTGATAGTCATGGTGAATTAAGTGTGAGTGGGCCCATTTTCCCTAAGCCATCTTTGCTTCAACAGCAGATTCAAGTAATGGACTATTGCAGTGTGAACATTTGATATTTTCCATTAGGCTTTTATCAAATCGAAGCAATTTAGTGGCATCAACTATTGATGTTGGCTGACCTGAAAACCGAAGGCCATCCCCACTTACTGTACTTTCCTTTAAAAAACCAAGTACAAAAATATACTTTCAGGTTGGACACATAAGGTCATTAAGACCTAGTTACTTTTTGCTGCTTGTAATTACTGAAATTCAGGAGAAAAACACACTGTACTGCTGTTTATGTCAGACCCCGAGCAGTGTACGTTGGAACACTGTACGTGAAAATGTTGTACAAAGTGAAATACAGCTTTGAACCTTCTACTGGGTCTATACTGCAAGTAGAGTCTGATGCAGAAAAGTAACAGCGAGGTAATGGAGCCTGTCAAAGGCAGATGAACCATGAGCCTGTAAAAATAGTTGCATAAAGCAACATCATATCTTCTCAGCCAATGCTCTCTCCCCTCTTTCCCAGAGTGCTGTCTAGGAGTCGTAGAAGAGACGCACCAGATGATAACGGATCCCGAAAGCCAGTACACTGCCCATCACCTGGGAGAGACACAGAAATGAGCAGCCAGTGAAACATTCACATACTTCCCAACGACCAACACTATTCCAGGGTATTTTTTATACCTGAATGACGAGCATGATGACTGTGAGGTTTCTCTCGTGGGTGGGGCCGAGTATTTTCAGGACCAGATTTATTAAGGTCATGTTGTTGCACTCGATAAACCCATCATCGCCCTCCTGGCCTCTTTGCACCTCTTGCAGCTTTAATAACTCGGCCACCTGTTGAGGATCATTGAGACATTATTGTTATAACCCAATAAACACAGAAGTACACCTGCTATTCTACTGTGTTTTCCCAATACTCATTATGAGTACCTTTTATAGTAATAGTCTATTAAATGATTAGAGACAGAGAAATGAATTGGCTTTCTGGTTTATTTTAAATTTTGCCAGACGCTTGCTTGTTTAATTAAATTACCAAGTAAAAATGTGCAAAATGATTGTTGGTTGGACATATCAAGCAATTTGAGGACAATATCTTGGGTAAAATGTAATTTTTTCCTACATTAAAATAAGGGTACAAACAGGTGCAAGAGCTTTTACCTTCAGAATGAGATTTCCTAATTTAGAGAGGTCCTTTCTTTTGAATTTAGAGTAGCTCATCCCCAGTTTGCCTGTGTCTGGATTCAGCCTTTCATTGGGAGAAAGTCAAGAGGATGAATGGTGGACATTGAGAATACATAATCAGCATAAATGATGAATGAAAAGATGTCAAAAAATGGAGTTAAAGGTTGTTACCTGGGGAGCCGGTGTCTGGGACAGGGTATGACATGAAAAAGTTGAGGCAAGGAGTAGACAAAGTTAACCACTTGAGGAATGAAGAACAGCAGCATTGTTTTGCTGAAGTGTCCGAGGATGCCGACTACAGCAAAGGTCATCCCAGCAAAGTAGCAGAAGGTGTCTCCCACAAACACAGACGAAGGGTACCTGTGACAAAAAAAGGGTTGCAAGTTGACAGAATTTAGAGGCACTGACGTATAATATATGCCTGTGCATTTTCAAAAAAAAATTCAGAAAACGGCCTCAGGTAATAGGTTTGACTTACCAGTTGTGGTAAAAAAGTGCTAATGTGGTGAAGAAGAATGGTATCATGAAGTAGAGGGAGAAAACATGGTCATCCCGGTAATCTCCTGATGAAGACAAAACATGTTCAGCCGTTTGCATGTCACGCAACGGGAAAGAAGTACACGGTGAAACATCCACAGTCATAAATCATGCAGCATCACATTCAGTCTGACGAGGGGGGATAAATTACACCTGTGTGATACGATAATATATACGATACTTATTTCCAAACTATCTTCACTTATTTCAGGAATTGTGAGAGAGGCCACACACCACTGAGCTCCACCAGGTTGAAGACGATGATGGAGCCGGAGATAAACAGGGCTTGACCTGACTCGATGCCATTGATGCCCGCGAGGATGTTGATGGCATTCGTGCAGAAAACCGCAAGCATTCCCATGTAGACGTAGTAGAGAATACCTGCAGAAGATCGGACATGATGCAATTCACAGAGCGACTGCAGCAGTGTCATTTCCTACATCAAGTGAAACGACAACAACACACATTATCCAGAAAACAAACATATTCATATTTCGCAGTTAAATTAGTACCCCAGACAAAGATCACGCTGGAGGCATTATTTATCCCATCTGGCCTGGAAACATCTTGGGAGCTGGAGGATGTGACTGGGGTAGAAAAGCACCCGGACATTGCTTAGCCCGCTGCTAACCAGACAATGCCGCAAACAGCCGCACAACTCACCCAAATCCAAATGCAGCCCCAGCAGGGCTCTGAAGGGCTTGGGCACCACGATGACCGTGTTGCCGAAGTTGGTGAAATACACCATGAGCAGTGGAAGGGAAGCCATGGTGGGAAGCAGGAGCTTGTGTCTCCAGCGCAGGTTCAGCACGTCATCAGCAAAGCCCAGGAAGATCATGCAACAGATGGCCAGAAGTGCACCAATCAGCTGCACAAACTACGAAAATAAGAAGACAACAACACAGAGAACAGAGTTGAGTATCAGATGTGAGAGAAACAAACAGGTTTATTATTATTATGCATCAGTCGACCCACCTCATCGTGTGGGAAGCCCTTGCACTGATCTCCTACAAAGCAGCTAAGGAAAGGCACCGGGATGAAGCAGAAGAGGATGATGAGGAAGACTGTCCCACTGATGACTCCTTGGGACTCTGGGCTGCGAACAGGGAGAGAAATAAAACGAGAATCAGAGCAGGGAATGAGCACACTTGGCTTCCGAACAAAGACACATTTTTACCTAAAGTAGTATTTATGCTAACAGATCATAAGATAGATAACACAATTACTCACACTTCCTTTTTGGACGTTTTGTTTAGGTCCATTCCGTACAATCTGGCTGAGATGAAATGGTCTTTGAAAGCAGGGATGAGTTTCAATGTGGCCATGCAGCCGACGATAGACAGGAAACAGTTGATCACCAACGGTAGGACGGGTACTGGTGACATGTTTCCAGGCATTTTTGGTGGGTTTCTGAAAAATCAAGTCACGTTTCTAAGCTAATCTGACGTTACCCCTTCAGGCGATCGATGAACGAGCTTTGGCTGTCTTCACTGAGGTAAAAACATGTCACATCGCTATTTCAAAGCGGAATACGCTTCCGGCGTCAACGGAAAATAAGTCCATGAGTTACATTGGTAATCCATAACATCTTGCATTACGTGTTATTGCTGTTAATATTTGCTCACTGGTTGTCTGAACTCCACGTCTGTTTAACCATTTCCCGAGTGTTACGGGGAGCTGGAACATCCGGTCAATATCTTCAAAATAAAATTATATTCAAAAGGTCACAGTTGTTGCATTAAAGCGATTTTTTAAAATAAATACATACAATTTGTAAACTTTTTTTTTGAACAAAATACCACTGTATTCGTGCTGTTTTTAAGACCGTTCCCTCCGCACTACGTTATTGCTCACTTGACATACATGTAAACAAACATTTAGTTTGAACAGCTTCCTGCCACTGCCGTGTTGACACGGAAGTGACGTCTTCTGCTGTCTGTAGTCGGTGGTCTGCTGTCAAAATAGTTTTTTGAGTGTATATGCCTGTCTTCTTTCTTTCTTTTCAAAAATGCCAGCATCTTATTTTACATTCGTCCAACCAGCCTTTTGGCATGAGGAGATGAGGATACAACATTATAATAAAAACAAACAAACACACAATAAAAAACTATCAGCCTCCTTGCTTTAAATACAGGACATGTGACTTTGTCAGTGGGAAGAGGTAAAATGGCCAAATACAGATTACTGATGGAATAAGTATTTCGATCCATAACTTGATGGAATGCAACATTTTTAAACTATTGCATTAAAAAACAAGCCGTGCATTCAAAAAGTACAAACGTATATTCAACCAAATGTATCTAACCAGATATCAGTACTATACTATACAAAAAAAGGCCCATTACTCAAAATTATAAGAGATCATCATATATTATATTATTAGGGTTATACTTTATACGGTGATGATGCATTAAAGTGTAAATAACACAAGACTATTGAAGCTGGTTGTAGGTCTATATTAAAGTTTAATCTGCAAAGTAACTAGTAATAATAGTCATGTCAAAAAGGAGAAGTATAAAGTAGCACACAAGTTAAGAAAAAATTAAGTACAAATATCTTAAAATGATGTTACATTTCACTTGTGCAGATATATGGGGATGGAGGGATTCATTTTGAATTTTATTTTGTGAACAATAATGTTGATCATGTGATGAATTGATTGTGATGATAGATTGTGTGATAATTCAGAAGGCAGTTGATATTGTATATTGTAGATAACCAAGACTTGTGGGATGGGTGCAAAAAAAAAAGAAGAAACATTTGAAAATGAAGTTTGACGTTTCCTGCTTTTATTTTGAAGGCTCTGCCTTTCACTTCCTTTTTGCCTTTGTGCTCGTCTCCTGCAGCGCCACCTGTGGGCCACTGCCGCTCTTTGTCGAATCATCATTGACGAGCGGTTACAGAGGCAGGAGGGTACGACCAGCGGAGAATTGAAACCCACTGATATCTGTAACGCACAAACCGAGAGGAGGAGGCTTTATTCTGAATCGATAAATGTCTGCAGAGGGACACCGGTCCAAACATCGCTGATGACTCGGAGATGGGACAAACACATTAGTTGTTGGATGCATATCGCCATGAAGCCAGCTTCACATTTCCAATGCATTGCTTTCGATTCCCTGCAGCCTGCAGCACGGACTGTTTAAGTTAAACGGTAGGTTGGTATGGAGCCACGATTTGTTCTCTGAGTTTTGTCCGCTAACACCGTCCTCTTTGCTAATGCACGATTCATTCTCACATATCTAACATACGTAACGGTAGCGCAGTGTCAGTACATGGGCTTCTGCTTCACACGCACACACACACACACACACACACACACACACACACGTGACCTTTTTTAACGTGATCTAAAAAGAAGAAAATTACAATTAAAGCGGTCATAGCCACCATGTCGGCGCATCCATGGGTTATTCCTCAGTTATAACTTATTAATAACGTTACCCTTTGAATCAAGATGACTGGCTGTCTTTTGCTGCCACTCACAGGCTACAGGGGGCTGATCTGCTCTGACTGACAGTCCTGATATTTCCACCTGGACCTGGTGACATGAGAGGCTCCAGGAGACGCTGATGGAGCTGCAGGAGTTGGGCTGGCTGTGTCTGGTGGGTCTCTTTCTAACCTCCTTGCTCATTGTGCTGGGATGGCTGTGTCAGTACTTGCTGACCGTACTGCGTCTGTGGAGATCCAGGAAGACAGCAGACAAGCAGGACAGGAAGGGACCAGCCGGGCAGCAGCTCCCCGTCACACAGCCCCACCAGAGCCTGGCTGGAGGTGTGTGGGGATTCCTGCTGAAGCTCCGCTTAGGCCGGGATGGAGGACCTATGCCCGAGGCCGGGGTGAAAGGCCTGTTGACCTCTCTCTTCTCCTTTAAGTCCTTCAGGGAGCACTGGCAGCGGACCTGGGTCAAAGCTCTGAATGAGCAAGCCTGCAGACACGGGGTGAGTTGTTTATTGGAGATCTTATCATATTGCAAATGAGAGCTGAATAAACATGATGGCACTGTGTAGAGGACCACGCCTAAGGTTACTCCACTAAGCAGAGGCATAAATAGTTAAGCAAGGTTTATGCAGTTGGTGTGCGCTGTAAATGTGTGTAGGCAGCGAGGTGGAGGTGTCGGAGTGTCTAATCGGTAAGAGGATGGGGGGGCTGAGCGTTGCGTAACAGCTCTGAATCAATGCACATAAGAGCTGAGAGGCGAGACCAGTAAGCGCATTCGCGGAGTGAACACCCACGCTTCATAAAAATAGTCTGATACCCCGGCCTGTGGGAGGGGGGGGATGGATGTGTTTCGATCACAGTGGGAAGAGTCAAAATCTATGTTGTTGCTCAAGACAGGAGAATGGTTGGCTCGCCTTTCCTCAAACTCACAACCTAGTGAATCCAATTGTATTAAAACTGCAGTTGGTAACTGCTTCACACAGAAACACTGGATTCAGTGTGGTGAGCACTACAGACAGTTACATATTAGAGGCTTAGAGCAAGTTTCTAAAAGGTCTTTCTCCTTTCAAATAGTTCTTTGATCCGTGGGACTCAAAGTCTGACACACAGTCGGATGCTTGCTGTGAGCACCGAGCGAGGAGATGGATCCTCTACACACCCCACTCAGAAATTCTGTGTGTTTTGAAGATGAGTTGGCGGGGAGTTAAAAAGGGGTCGGATCAATCCACAGAGCGAACGTGCACAACAAACAGCACTCGATTCTGATTCATATGGGTCACCTCACCGTGGCTGATTTAAAAAGCCTCCCTCAGATGTTCAAGTGAACACTTTTGTGTGTTTGGAGAAAGGCTCAATCAGTGATGGTGCAAGTGTTGCACATCGGTTCGGAAAAAATGCATACTTGACGCTTAACCTAACAATGCAATTAACAGGCCACTGCTTGTTTAGCAAGATACTCGTTGCTTCCTTGTTTTAGCACCCAAATAAGTCTATCTATCTATCTATCTTGTCTTTTTTTACTCTGTGAACAAATAAACAACAGACGGGAGTAAAAAATATATTATTATTATCATGTTTGGGCCATAATATCAATATTCATTGGTAGTGTATCGTGATGATGTAATCATCATGTGTTGTCATTTTACAACATTCTGCCAATTTAATGATTCAGAGCAAATTATTAACTTAGATTTTAAAATAATTTTTCATGTTTTATCTGTTTTACTAAAATGTTATGACTAGACGTGTGATTTTGCATACATTTGCCATATTGTGATGTATATATACATATTGGAAATATAGTTAATGTTTCAACAAAACCACCCAGCTCAGTAATACTTGGAAATCTTTAAGAAATACTTTTGCTGGTAGCGGATTCTTTTTAACCTTTGGAGGTAGACAGGCTAGCTGTTTCCCTCCTTTCCCAGTCTTTATGCTAAGCTAAGCTAACCGCCTGCTGGCTCGAGCGTCACATTTAACAGATGAGAGCAGTATTGGTTGTCCCATCTAAGTCTCTGCCAGAAAAAGCACAATTCCCAAAATGTCAAACTCTGCCTTTAAAGTCTGACAGTGTTTGTGTGAAGTGTACAACGGGGAGGATACACGACAGTGACTTTAATATACCGTACAAACTGCTAAAGCCAGAGCACAGACATGTTCATGTTTCTTCGTCTAAAGTGGGATTCTTCGGAACTGCTTCCCTTTGATATGTGGCGATAAATTGGAGCGTGCCAGCTGAGTTATCTTACAACGGCCTAATTGGTTGATCCATTGTGAGCTTTGCTCTCAGTTACCAAGAAACTCCACATCACTGGAGTGAACCTTCGGTGAATTTGGAAGTGTTTAGTGAGAGTTAGATTAATGAGGTTTCCAGGTGAGGAATAAATTAAAACACAACCTAGTTGCTATAGTTGCTCATAGCACAGCTACTCTGTTTGGGATATAATTAGTAACTCAATAGCCGTTTGGCAGAACTAAACACACAAGAAAGGCTTAGTGATTCAATTTAAAGGGGATGTTTTAAAAAAAAAACAAGTTTGCTATGGATATGTTTGTACGTAGGAACCCCATACCTTCATGCTCCTCGATGGGATTCATCTATGATGACTGTATGACCTTCAGGCTTTTGAAATGCTGGAAAAAAAAAAAAAAAAACAGTAGATACAAGGCTTTTTACCCTGGCAGTGATGAAGTATATCATGTTTATTGTAAGATAATTTCCAGACTGAGCAAATGCCTCAGTGTTGGAGGAAGGAGACGGAGACAAGCATTCAGTGTGTGTCTGTCCATGTGGTGTTTAGTTTGTGAACTGAGAGTGTGAAGCCAAAGCCTCCCGACAGCTTCCACTCGTCACAAGGAAATATCTGCTAGTCATTGTGTCTGCGTGCAGAGCAGTCTGTTATTCTAAATGTGTCTGGGCCATATGCAAATCACTTGTTCGGATGTTAATGAAACCTTGAACTTGATATTGAAATAACAAATTACGAACACGTCTAGTTGAATAGATATCCCTCCAGGAGTCCGTCTAAGAGCCGGTGTGGCCTCGTCTTGTAGCTTAAAGGTCACATGTTGGGCCTCCACGCCGTTCATTATTAAGTTGTAACATTATACATCAATGTTATATTAGCCAGTAGACTCTGTCCTTTGGTCTGTGCGGTTTACACTCAAGAGTTGTAACTTGGTTTGTTGTTGTGGTGTTTCACCTCCTCACAAAAAAAAGACGGACTGGAAAAACCTGCAAGTATTAAGTGCCCACAAGCGAGTCACCTGGCATTCCTCACCTCTCACACACAATAAGCACCTGCCGGGCATGTTGCCATGCCACTTCAAAAAAAGACACTAGAGCAGCTGGCCCAAAATGTAATCCCCCAAGACTCACGTTCTCCTCCAACTTGCATTTCCTGATTATGTTAGTACATCCAGCAAAAACATGAGCTTCTCAGCAGGAACACAGCACCCAGATATGGCTTCAGTATCATCATGTAGGGATTAGCACGCAACTCCTTTATAGAATTAACCTAAGTACTTCTGCAGCATTTAAGATTGATGCTGACAGAGGCCTTTAAATAATTATGTTGAAATGTATCCAAATAAAAGGCAAGTTGAATTAGCCCGCATGGAAGGTTGGCAAGTCAGCAAAAACCTTTCCCCCGGCAGACCTCGTTATGTTTGGTCAAGCATTAGAGTGGATTTTGTTTTTACTCAACACCTTGTGAGACCCCAAATAATAATAAAGACTTGAAACACTGCAGCAGAAAAGTTACATTACAAAACCTTCCATGGTACAAATATCCATCTGTACCCTCCATGAAATAATTATATGTAGAGCTGAATTCATTGACAGAAAATGAATCAACTATTCTGACAAAAGGATTAGGTGATTAAAGGATGGACATTTTGGGGAATACTTCTCATCGCTCTCTTGCTGAGGATTAGATAAATGAGTATGCCATATATTATACCATCAAAGTTATGCATTTCATATCTTTTGAAGTATAAAGCTGTGTTTTTGACTTCTGACATCTGACTCAAAGACTAGGCGACAAAGGATGTAACACTCAAACTGGATTTGATTTCATTATATCACCATTATCTGTAGAATTATACACATAATGGTTTTTAATACAGTCTCTCTTTGGATCATTGTGAAAAATGATATTAGTTTCAGGATCTGTGTTTTCTGCACGAATGACAGATGCCATTGTATTCTGTTCTCAGTAATATGGATGAACATTATGGATATTTCAGCAGCAGTCAGGAAAGGAAGTTTTTTTTGCTTTTGTTTTTAACGCTTCTACTGCGGCTATTTGGTATTCATGGGGCTTTACCTATCTTCTCTCAATCTTATTATGAAGATTTCACAAGTGCCAGTGGGTCACTGTCTGTAGTTTTGAATAACTGGTCTGCTTCGGCTGTCCTCGTCAATATTCTGCTCACTGCAGCAGACAGCGGCATAAGCCAGGAACTCAGCAATGCTGACGTGTAAACGGCACTCGCTTTCAGAACAGCTTATGTTGTGACACTAATGTCGAGTGTCGTCAGAATGCTGTATGACGACACTCCGTCCTGACGGGAGACCCGACCCTGACTCCCAAATTCCAGTCTTCAAAACAGCAGGACAAGACAAAAAAATGCTCTGGGGGGGGCTGAATCGTGACAGGATGGTGGGGGGGGTTGTTACATAAATATAGAAAACAGCAGCAAACAAGCTAAAGCGTCATTTGGTTTTGTACGGACAAGAGACATGGTGTTAGTGGCAGTGCCCCATTCAGCTTCAGCCTTGAAGATATTTAGCCAAGATATTTGTATTTTCCTCCTCAGATGAATTTGTATAGACGGTGAATGCCTTTCATAAGATATATATTAGAGGAGACAATTACTACCCCAGGGTAAAAAGCAGAGTGGGTGAGATAGATTCATCACAATTTTGCAGATATGTCTAGACACCCCCCCCCCCCTCCCCCACGACAATGTTAATAGAAGGATGCCCACTTGCTGCAATAACAAAAAACACGTACACGTGGTGATTTCCATGGAGTCACGATAGTTCATTCAATTTACTTGTATACCCTTGAACACTTTATGAAGTCAAAATAAGCATAATTCTGATTTAGCTGTGTGCGTTCACAGATTAGCTTGGTTTGCACACCGTGGTTCCACTGAGCCTTTCAGACAGAGAGATTATAGACTCCTGAATCTGTTCAGAAGCATAAAAAGCACCTCCTGCTCTTTTTGGACAGTAACCCCACGATGCGGCTTGTTTCACGGCTCACTTGTTTCTGGCCCGAGTATTTCGTGGAGGAGGCTTGAAGGACTGAACTGGTTGGCCTCTTCAGACCAGCAAATCATAACAGCATCGCAAACCGTGTGTGCATCTGCAGCTGACACATGGTGGCAAGCCATTGTCACTGGGTTCAGTGGGTGGTAGAGGAGGACTAATAGAGCACACAAGTGTGCATCTGCAGGGAAGGAAGCTCCCTGTCCATTCAAGATCTGCAATTTTAAAGAGCCTGGTGATTATCTTGAGGGCCACAGTTCACTTCTCCCCTCTGACTGTGAGCTGCCGGTAGATGATTAATGCTGTGTGATTATGCTCAAGTAGATTTCTTCTTAACGAGGGGGTACGTTAAGCACTCAGCACTCATTTGCAATGACAGGGCAGGAAACTAACGTCAGTCACTCACAGCCGTTGATGAAATTGAACTTCACCACAAAGTTCTATTTTAACAACACAAACTTTCCGTGGCAGGCATTGGTCTACAAGGTGGCTCCTCTGACTCGGCATTTAAAGTGGAGACACACATTGCGCATTATTCTAATATAATTTTGTACCTGAAAAAAATTATAAAGTGAAGCTAAATTCTAAATGCTTCACATAGAAGCTTCACTTTCAGTCTTGTTCCTTCTCGTTATAATTTTTATAAACTGTACTTTTGGCCCTCCAGCCCCTCCAGCCGCACTGGTACTATGGGTAAAAAAGTCATGAAGCATGTGTTAGCCAAATGTATAGAATGCTATGAATTATGAAACATGAACGTTGGATAGCTATTTCGACACCACAACGTTTGTACCCTTTTGTAGCCTGAACCTGAGATACACAGTACTGAAAAGGAAGGGAAAGGAGGATGAGGGTCAACAAAAGCCACGGGGGGGGGGGGGTATTTCTGGTTGACCCACATGCTTTTCAGAGGCGTTCAGCCAGGCGAACCCAAAGGGGGTGACTCTGACAAACCTGAAGTGACACCATGGATGTCCTCAGGAACAGTGTCTTTCCAGAAATACCTTCCACACACACACACACACACACAGTCGAACAGCAGTGTTGCACAAGGACGAATCAGAGGTCATGCTGCTAGCATTGCCCTGTCCATGACAAAATTAGCTCTGCAGCCTCTGCCAGGAGGATGCACAACACCACAGAGCACCAGATGGCTACCTAAAAAGCCAATGGATGCCAAATATCTGAGTGGACTCCCTTTTAAAGAATAGAAAACCATAAACTAGTTAGATATTCAAGGCTTTACCAAATGAGTAAATCATATTTAAAAATGTCCAACCATATTTAATTTCAGGGTCCAAAACAGACCTTAAAACTGGGTAATGGCTGCCATTCTAATTTACAAGCATGTACGCTTAATAATGTTAAATATAAGATAAATATAAGATGCTTGGATTATAGTTCAGCCTAGAAAGTGATTTTAAAAGCATATCAGTGGAAACAACAACCGACCCAACCTTCCTTCAGGCACGCAAGATTTTGACTGACACATATTGGCAAGCCTGTGCTGCTGTGTGTCCTGAAGTGATTTGAAAAAAAATAAAGTGTTCGTTTGTCTTTGCCATGTTTCACATAAAAAAAACACAAATCTGTGCTGTAAATGCACTGTGGCTTGTCATAAATTGTGATCTGGACCTGAGGCTTTTTAGGCTTAAAAATAGCAAAAACAGGGCAACACTGGGGAGCGTCTGGTGGCCCAGTGGTGATGTGTACCATATCAGCATTACAGACATTTGTGGATGTCATAAACTGTATATAAAGAGTATATATAAATATTTACATACACATTCATATACATATTTATATATAATCTGTGGTCATATCCCACACGCTCTCCCCCCACGTATTTCCTGTTTATGTCTACACTATCAGATAACTAATGAAGGCAAAATGCCGAAAACAAATCTAAAAACGTAACACTATTTTGCTCTCATCGTGCTCATTATTGTGGAATGTGCGTATCCCAAAAAAACATACTGACATTTAGGAGTATTTGCTCACAACATTGTACTGACTCCAATTTGCCTCATTGAAAAGATGCCAGTGGGGTTTGACTGCTGTGACACAAACCTTTAGTAATGCCGATCTATGAGCCACACACAATCAGAATATTGTGATTAATGGATTTCTCACATCATATTCGTTCTGCACTTTGGATGTAATGAACGGTTGGTTGGGTGACTGAGCAGTTTTAGAAGCCCCAACCAACCGAAGTAAACACAGCCGGTAGTACGCTCTAGTCATGTGGCTGCAGTGTTGGTCCAGGGAACCTACGTAAGGTTGCAGCATTGCTTTTGGCTTCCTGCCCTTTTTGCTGAAACACTGACACACACACACATACACAAACACGCCTGCACATGCTCACAGACACACACACAAACACACACACACACACCACAAACTTTGTTATATCATACTCCCACCTCTACCCCGCCTCCACTGCTGTGTTTGATAGAGATTGGACTTGGAGCTAGAGGAACATATGCCCTAACAATAGGGGATTTGTTTTCTCTCACTTCCATCTCTCGAGCCAGTCGAAAGCCGTCTATTGAAACAGATCCTCTGGCACACACACAGTGATAGTAGGCCACTGGTGTTGCCGCGGTTCTGGTGACTCTTTTCTCACAACTGAGATTCCTTTTGTTAGGGGGTGTCTACCAAGTCCAACAGTGAAAGCTGCCTTGCTGTAAGCATGACTAAGCATTGACTGATGCAGTCTTCATAATGGACGCTGCTGTGGGGCTAAAGCAGCCTGATCAATCCACAACTTCTGCATAATGACAGAAGCTCATATTAACTTGAACATACTACTTGCCACCCTTTGTCAGTGCTCATCTGAGTGCACATATCCACAGATCTGCCTGGACTTAAAACCACAGTTGTGCTTTGTCATGCGTGGTAAATACAATAGCCTCATGTTTGTTTACATACACATAATAGAACCTTACAAGAGTCTGTTTATTGATTCATGTACATTTTCCGCATGAGACTTAATTAATAATCTTGACTCAAAGTTTGCCAAGAGGAACATTTCTGTTCCCGCGAAGCTTGTGAGGTTGCTGTGGAAGGGAAGCAGAAGCATTGTGTGATTAGCATGTGGATGAGGTGATCAGGAGCATATGTGAGTTCAATCACTCTGAGCAAAGATCAATGAACTACCTAGTTGTCTGATACCAAACATGCTTAAAATTCATGAAATGCAGCAGTTCATTTATTTGCATACTAATTGAGTAAAGATCCATAAGGATGGTGACTAACTGCTTCCCAGCTACATTAAAGGCTTCATTCATCACTGCAGCACAGTCGTTTCTGTCATCCCTGATAGTCACTCCTCTTTCTCTTATGTAATATTTAGGACATTTGTTCTCTTCCTCTGTCTCTCCCAGAGCTCCATCCAGATCACTTTTGACAGCAGTCTCCAGTTAACTGCTGCCTCTGAAATAGATAGTGTGACCTGCACTGACAAATCGGCACACCGAATGGTACGTGATCTTCGTAGTCTCTGTTAATTACAGCTATAACTAATTAACTAATTTAGCCAGTCACCCAGTTTATTTTAATTGGGGAAATACATGACAAAAAAAAAATCACATTTTCTGTGTCAAAACATGAACGTTTTCCGCCATTTCTGTATTTTCCTTCGACAGCCCTCTTCTTGTTTTACAGGTTTTACACTGTAAATGTTGGGTGGACACAGTGACGTTTCCTGTGACGGTCACTCAGCAGTCACCAGCTGCCATTTCCATGGAGACCTATCAGATCACTATAGCACCAATGGTGGCAAAGGTACGAAAGCACACCACATGGATTTTTTGCAATTTGCACATTTGAGGGCAGGCCTCCAAAACAAATGAGAATCTCAGGAGCATCATTTGCATCGTTATTCAAATGTAAAGAATCACGTGTAATCCCGCCATCACTGTCATTAAATAAAGAGTCTTAAGTATATTTTACTATTCATGACAATCAATAGCCTCTCTTATTTCAGTAGTGCAAGTATTTATCACAACTAAGAACCCATTTATCATTAGTCAGAGAGCAACTGGATCACTCAGAGTTTACTACAAGCAACACATTTAGCAATTTATTCAGACCATAAGGGAAATGCCACGAAATATATTCAAATATATTATATTGTAATTCATTCCCCATGCTAAACACAGTGACTAGTTATTCTGCCAACATCACAGGATCTCTCCCTCTCCTCTTGCACCGTCGCTGCAACCGAAAAAAAACGCTCATCTTTATGCAAATTAATACACCATCACATCGCCAATATGCAAATTGTCCTTTGACGTCATCTGGTGACTTTTAGCAGTTTTGGGAGGTAGTGCTGGCTACTTTCATTGGAAAAGAGTTGGCAACACTGCACAGGACACAGAGCATTTTGTTTCCCACGACTGTAAATGGAGCCTTAATCTTCCCGGGAAATCGTCACGGTGGAAGACAGAAATGGACGGTGAAAGGGAAGCTTAGAGGGAAGAGTATAATCATGTGATTTCCCAACTGTGCGTCCCTCCTTACACCATCTAGCATGATGACAAACTTTTACTTTTGTGAATAAAGCGTTTTCTGCTTGTTCGCTTCTTACAAATGTTGCTTTATTATGTAAGTGTTTTGTAGAAGCTAGCAGAGACGGACAATCTTCTAGGAAGAGTCCTGTTTTACTAAATCATCAAAATGAAATAGTGTGGTGATTATTTAATAATGAGAAATTCTACACGTTTAATCCTTTAATATTATTACTCTTATACTATATCGTAAAAGCATGACGGTTAACCTGCTGTCGGTCTCCGTCAGGTGGTGGTGTGTCTGGAGGAGGTGGAGGACGAGGGTCTGCTGATGTCCTGGACTCTTTCCAAGCAGCCATCATTTACTCTGAGCGTGTCTCCATGCAAGCTGCAGAGACAAGTGAGAATATCGGATACTGACACCACTAATATGATATGTCCGTCTCATATGGTCAGCAGAGGCCTCGCTTCTCAACCCGTTTACAGTTTACAAACTAGGTTGCATGCATATCAAATGCATAATTATCTTTACATTAACGAGCATTTAACAACGCCAGTAAAGTAACATAAAAACATATATTAAGCAGAAGAAATTGAACTACTACTGAAGACAGTTATTGGGCAGACCCACTGATTATTATATATAATATATAATAACCACTGGGTATGAATGGTTCAATCCTCCAAAGCTGCTTTTTTGAACAAACTACATGGCTTTTAGATTACAGCAACAGCAAACAGTTAAAGTCTGTTTGTTCCTCTTGGATATTTTATGTTTATTATCATTAATAATCTTGCATGTTATTATATATTATTAAGTAAGATAATATCAGGCATACAAATGCATTAAAAGCCCCAGTTGTGTCTATAGCTGAGTTTGTTGACCTCCCATGCTTTGGTTTATCATCAGAGAATTATCAGCTGCTTCTTTTTCATCTCAGGGCACTGAGGGGGGTGCAGACCTGGACACGATTAAGGGGCTGGTAGAGGATACTCTGTTCAGCACTCAGCCGGCCATGGTCCTCAACCTCAAGACCTGTGCATCCAGTCCTCTGGTGAGAAAACATGCGTTGTGCTACCTTCGCAGCAATAAGAGTAAATAACAAGGATCTTTTTTTAAACAAATCAATTGCTGTGAGTGGATACTAAATGATAGAACCTGTACCCGTCACCCTTTGTCTGCACGCTCCCAGGCTCCCATGGACCATCTATCAGTGAGATTGAACTCTGTTTCCCAGAGTGTCTTAGTGAAACGACTACTGCTCCGGCAGCTCAGGGCGACCTTAAGTAAAGGTCAGACATTTTCCCTCAGCGTCAGATCATGTCCGTCCAGCTTCCTGCGGAGAGCCGAGGTCTCACTGTCTGGCTTTCTGCATTCAGGTCAGTGGTCTAGATCGGGGGAGCTGTGCTGTGTCCTGAGCCTGAACCAACCCTCCACAGAGAGGTCAACATGCTTCCTGCCTGCGCCCAGCAACCCCAACGCCCCGGTGGAATGGAGTGAAGAAATCACTCTGTAAGATGGCAGCCATGACGCCTACCTGCAGTTATTGAGTCATGATTGTGTACATTCATGCCAACGAATATTAATGTTATAGAATATTATTTAAGATTTGAAGTTTTTCAGGAAAAATCCGCTTGAGGAAGAAGTCACACTGTTTGCATAGTGGGGTTTTACTTGAATTCTTACACAGTTGTTTGCTTTGTGTTGAAGAGAGCCGGGCCTAGAGACCAAAGAGCTGAGAGTAAGACTTCTGGAGCGGAACGGCAAAAGGGAACGTAAGGCATTGCTCGATAGCGTTTTAGTGTTGGCTGCGTCTGAGAAACCTGATCAGCAGGAATGTTTAGACTGCTTAAGCAAAATCTTCATGCCCCAAATGCACTGTTGGCAGGCTCACTGTAATGGTTAGCGTTTTAGGGTGTATAAAATGTCAGGAGATGCTCCCATTATGGCCTCAGAACTACAAAAAAGAAACTGCTTTCACGCTTTTTGTACAACTATGTTAAGACTTTCGTTTTTGTTTTAAATCTGGATAGAATTCCTGCCTGGCCACGCCTGCATCGCCGTGGACCTCCGGTGCAAAGTTCCCACTGGACAGCATACGCTGTCAATAAGCCCCGGCCACGGCCTGGCACCCAACGCCACCGTCACAGCAGAGGTGGGAAACAAGATGCAGCTCATTTCTGTGAAAATAATGGAAAGCTCTCTCAAAGCCATTCTCGTGCTTTGAAGTGTACAGTTACATCACACGTTATTATCTAACGTCAAGCAGGCTGGAACGAAACAGAGATTCACCACAGAAGGAGAGGGAGTGTTGCATAACAGCGGATACATAGTCCATTGTCATACCTGTGATTGCTGTCTCAGATCTCTTCTGACCTATTCATCAGCCAACTTGTTGCCTTTTTTTTCCACTTCTTGCTATCAACATATTTCATCAAAGACGACATCTGAATGAACATCTGCTTCATCTCTGCAGGCTAACAGTTCATATTGGTACACTCCCTGTTTTCCTGTACCTCTCCTGCAACCTGTTGTGCCTCCACTGATAAGTTGTCTGAAATTTTCCCCGGCAGGTCCAGATGTCAGTTTAAATGGCCACCTCGTTAATAAAGTGCCCACCCCCACGTTACGCTTTATTAGCTAAATGAAGATTATTCTTAATCCTCCAGCTGCTGTATGTGGAAACAGAGGAGGCCCGCAGTACCCACAATGCTTTGCCGCTTCGTTCCTCACTCACCCCCACCAAGAAAGTCGATGTGGACCGAACCATCATGCCAGACGGAACCATAGTCACCACCATCACGACCGTCCAGTCTCGACTGAAGCTGGACCGCAGTCCAGGTACATGCACAGAGTAAAGTATTACATTGTGCCAGGTTAGGTGTACAAGAAGATATGAAAGAATGTTGTGGTCGGTATTAAACAATGACATCAAATATTTGTGATGCCTTTTAGGTGATTCCCCTTTGCGTTCGCCGTCCAAAGTGGAGGTGACTGAGAGGAAACCCACTATCCTGTCAGATGGCAGAAGCAGCACCAGCCCCAGCCCCAACCTCAGCAGTGAGTTCTAGACTGAAAGGCCAGATGTTGTTTTACATAACAAATGCAAAGTAGGATAAGCAGCAAGCTGCGTTGTAACACAAGATAAGAGGAATGCAATTTTTAGTACACATTATGCACTCTCGGGATAGGAACTCCTGTTCAAAAAACCTTAATTTAGTTTCACAACAGGGTTACGCAGAGAAACTTCTTGCTTATCCAAAGCAAAAAGCAAAAAAGTATGATAAACCCGATAGACAACGTTTGACAGATCTAACGACATATATGATTTCTGTATTTCAATACAATACAACAATGGGCTCTTTGTGTATATTTCTGATAAAGCATACATTTTCTAATTGACTTGTACTGCAACAGAAATATATTCAATAATGTGCACCTTTTTATATATGCAGTTTACTAGTATAGTGCTGATTGTTTGTTTATCGTGACATGTTTGTGTTTTTGTTGCTCAGAGAGCAGCCGCCTCTCTAATGGCCTGGATCCTGTTGCAGAGACGGCCATCCGGCAGCTGACAGAGTCCGCCTCCAAAGTAGCACGGAAGACGCCAACCAAGAGGAGCACGCTGATCATCTCGGGCGTGTCAAAGGTCAGGGAATGGAAACTGTGTCAAATGTAGTGGATTGTTGAATTTGTGCCATCACCAGTCATTTAGACATACAGTACAGTATATTTATCTCAGTGAAAAATAATTTATTTCAAGTCTACAAAACCTACTTTTAAAGGTGTTCAATACGGATTGCAGATCATATAGTTTGGCCCCAAACGGATCTCAGCCGGCGGCTCACAGATAACGGTGCTAACAGCTAACGGTGCTAACAGTGCAAACAACAGCAACCGTGCTGTCAGTGCTAACAGTGTTTACCTGAGGGGGAACCGGAGGGTGGGTGCTACGCTTCTGCGATGACAACGTGGGTATAAGCTGTAACCGCAGTGCACAGCGGCGGGGTGACAGGGTTCCCACTGGTCCTGGAAGACGTGAAAAAAAGTTTTAGTGATGTTAAACACAAAACACAACAGCAGGTTTAAGTCAAAATCAAATGGATTTATTATCCAAGAAGCATAAAAACAGATACAAACAGTTACAAACCGAATCACACTACTAATAACAAAACAAACATATAAATTCCATGAAATTGAGGCCCCGTCCGCACCACACGACAGATTGGTGTATCTGCCCCATGGTACCGAGGAGGTCTGAATCTCTCCTGGATTCACATCTCCTTTTTCCCCCAAAGTCTCTGAAAAGTCACACATTACATATCGATCAGTTCAATGATTGGCTGAAGTCCAACAAGCCCCTCCTGGGCCGTTGATCCATTGTTTTGATCTTCACACCTCACCCAGCCACTTTCACACAACCCCCCCTCCAGCACATTCCTCAAACCCCCCCTCTTTCACTCAATGCATGAAATGACAACACTCCTTGATTCAAAACCTTTACAAGTAAATACACTGTATCACATAATATCCAAAACTTAAATTCCTCACACTGGCTAGTAACTTTGGTAGTTTTTCTGATTGTATTATTTAATATATATATAATTTCTAAGCACCTAAGAGATGGTTGCATAAATAAGTTACAGCCACAGACTGCACGTGTTTTAAACCAGACTTCCACAGAGAGGAAAATAATAATGAATGGCATGATCCCCGTCTGTCATAACAGCTGGGTCATCACTGAAAATGATCTCTAGAAAAGAGTGGGAGCCCGGCATGAGCTATGGGGAACGCCACAGAGAGACTCACGTGCACTAAAATGCACGGACCGGCCCGCCTTTGTAATCAAAGCACAGAGAAGCTGGGATAAAAACACACACTGAGGGAGAGCAACTTCATTCTCTGCTCAGGTAGACATTACTCCACTATGTTTTTACCTTGGAAATAGTTGTTTGCTGCTATATCAATGCTCTGGATTTCACCTTTAAGGAATGTAAAATACAATGACATGGAGCCGGGCAAAATGAGGTTTAAGTAGTTACACACTCCCATCACCCTTATAACCCCTTAATTAATCATGCTAACATTTTTTGAAGGAAAGAATTTGATTCAATTATCCTAACACCCAGCAGGTTCCACTCTCAGAAGATGACTGCGCCTTATCCAGCGGCTATGCGGCAGCCATGGACGCAGCCATGCAGGGCAACCATTTCGGGGCGGGGCATCACCAGGACCCAGATGAAACCACACCCTCCGACGTGTCGGAGCGTCCGTCAGTGGACGATGTGGAATCAGATACTGGTTCCACTGGTGCCTTGGAAACCCGCAGCCTCAAGGACCATAAAGGTAACACAGTCGTCATAGTTTCAGAGGTTCAGTTTCCACTAACACTGATCAGTGATGTCTCTAAACACACAATATTCAGCCATTCAAATATTGTTTTTGCAGATTGTTTATGCATGTTGCCACTTCACTAGATTTTGATTTATTTTTGTCCATGTGAAATAAGTTTTTATTTTCAAAGCCCACTGCTACTATATTAAAGAGAACAGTTTCATAGCCTTACATAACATCAAAACTTCAAGTGAGCACAATGCATTTACAGATTTTGGGGCCATACAGCATGAGGGACTCTACTGCCCTCTGGAGGCCATGCTGCAGCATGCATCCAACCAGAGCAAAGCGGTTTTGAATGGATCAGAGTTGAATTCTATTTGAATATCAACTTGATACGAGAGCTAACTCAGGAAATTGGTGAATTCATTCATAAAAGTAGCAGTTGAGTGATTGGTTCGTGTTTTTCAATGAAGGCCCCAATACTGTAATTGTGGATTGCCACATAAATACAGTGACGTATTCCCTCTGCTTCCTCTAGTGGGCTTACTACAGAGTGGGACGAAGCTGCTGTTCCGCAGAAGACATCGAGAGAAGGAGTCCTGCCTCAGCCAATCCCATGAGGACATCTCCAACATGGGCAATAACTTTGCTGCTGCCACCAACATCAGCCGTAAAAAGTCTGCCAGCTTCTCCCGGCGTCTCATCAAACGCTTCTCTTTCCGCTCATCAGGCAAATCGAAAGGCAAAGCTACGAACGGAGGAGCGAGTTCACTGGATAACTGATTATCATCGAGAGGGTCGGACATGGGTTTTAAGGCCTCTGTTATTACTGTCAGAAGAACAACTCAACCTTACAAGAGTCTTCGACAGGCTGAACACCGCAGGCGGGTTGTCACCTGTACATTCCTCTGGGAGGGCTTTACTCTGGAGAGAAATCATTGCACCTTCAGGAGAGAGAAGTCCTTTTTAATCACATCACTGAAGTTAAAATGTGATGATGAAATCGGTTTCTTTCTAGTAGAAATCTGCTGCTTGAGGAGAAGGTAATAATCACAATGAAATGTCTTGTGCCCCGTTTGAACACAAACTATAGTCGGAGTGTTTGATTGTGACAGATGGTGGAATCGCTCTTAAACTTATTCATGATAAAAAGATGCCAGTACGATGCTATTGGTTACACTTTGGACTGTTTTTGTAACAGCACATGTACAATTCCTCCGTTGTATAACGGTAATTTATTATTGTGTGGTTCTCATGAAACAAGTGCTATTTATTTTACCCCCCAAAAAACAAGTCATTAAGTTGCATTGCACTGTAAAATAGAGACATTGCTGTGTGTTTTTCCATGCAAATGTAATTTTAAACACATACTTAAGTAAGTTGACAAAAAATCTGTCTTAATCTAGCAGTCCATTCATAATTGCTAATGTATTGGTTTTAGAATGTTGTTCAATGTTGTATCTTAGATAAGAAGAAAAGTTAATATATTTATTGTACTTTTTATTTTATAAAAGTACTTTCTGTGGAATATCATAATGCATTTCAGTTTGCTTTTGAAACTACAACCAGCCAGGATCTCTCGCAGGCTCTTCAAGCCAGGCAATGAGTTTAAACTTTTTTCTGTCAGTAAAAAAAAAAAAAAAAAACAGGTCTTGCTCTCCTTGTGGCCCCTGTTGACCCCAATGAAGTTTATCACATTATCCACACACATTATGGAGACTTCAGTTGATGCACATGTGGACATTACAATATTGCAATAACTATCATTATTGTGCAGCAACACCATATTATATAGTGCGAAATGCCTCGCATGGGTAGCAGGCAAAAATCGTTTTACAGGAAATGCTGACATGTGATCCGCTCATAATCATAAACTAAATATAGCAAAACCTATTCTGTATTAATATTCAGGAGCATTACATAATGCATTTCTCATAGACTGTATATAAGAAGGCATTTCTTTTAGAATATATGTAGGTCTCAGCTCTGCAGTTTAAATTGTAAAAAAAGGAACTTTGCGGTCTCTGAAGGTTTCAGAGATGCTCTGCTGCTGACGCTGACGCATTAGGAGCAACAATTGTCAAAGTTTACGACAAGGTGCTGGGTGGAGTGGATATACTCAGGGCTAGAAATGAAACTTCAACTAGCAGCTTGAGATATGAGGAAACCTGCTGTATCAAAAAGTATGTAAAAATGTACACACACTTTTGTCCATTTAAGTTTTGTCAGAGAAAATCTAAAATATTTCTACTGACTTCAAAACAATAAAATTAAATGATTTTGATAACGTTTCCAGGTTTATTTGCATCAATAAAAGGAAAGCTAATAAAAGGGATCACAGAGGTGGAGCCTGCAAACGTTTAAGATATGTATGATTT
Organism: Anarrhichthys ocellatus; assembly: GCF_004355925.1. Taxonomy (NCBI): domain Eukaryota; kingdom Metazoa; phylum Chordata; class Actinopteri; order Perciformes; family Anarhichadidae; genus Anarrhichthys; species Anarrhichthys ocellatus. Next base: position 1,622,594 of record NW_022280048.1, on the reverse strand, counting down.
CTGTTATATTTGAAATGTTTAATTTATTGCAAATAAATTATTTTTGGAGCATCAGTAGATTACTTCTGGCTATCTTATCATTTTTTTTAGGAAGTTACATACATTTTTTTTTATACCAATACCCTGTGCCTGTGTAGAGAATGTTACTTAGGTTAAAATGAGCCAACACTGTCATAAAAGTCAGACAAATAACCTCACACATCTGGCCTGCTGTTAAGTTTATATCTGATCATGAGTGTATGAGTTTCAATCGCTCTTTCCTTACTCTCACAGGCAAGCTACACTCAGGGGATGTACCAAATATGTAAGTGTTTCTCATTTCTATATTAGATCTGCTTTAATTTTACTGCATAACGTATAAAAGCGCCAAAAATTTAAGGCAGGAGGGAAGATACTCGATTGGTCTTTAAAGTTCGCCCCTTCACATACGACCACTCACAAATAACAGGGGAAATAATAGCCAATCGCGTTCCTTCCTCATGGCCCATCGTGATTGGTTTAGGAGCAGAGCAGATACACCAATAGTCATTGACTTCCGGTCCCCCTCCGACCTAACACAGCCAATCATTCTTAACTATGTTCACTCCAAGAGCCAATCGCGTCTTAGGGCGGGACAAATCTCAGGGTTTATAGGCAGGTCGTGCGGCTAGTCTTTCATCTGTTCCTACGATTGCAGCAATTTGTTGTGGAAGATAAACTCGACAACCGACAATGTCTGGAAGAGGAAAAACTGGAGCCAAGGTCCGCGCTAAGGCCAAGACCCGCAGCTCACGCGCCGGTCTGCAGTTCCCCGTGGGCCGTGTCCACCGTCTCCTCCGCAAAGGTAACTACGCCGGGAGAGTCGGCGCCGGAGCCCCCGTGTACCTCGCCGCCGTGCTGGAGTATCTCACCGCTGAGATCCTGGAGCTGGCCGGAAACGCCGCCAGAGACAACAAGAAGAGCCGTATCATCCCTCGTCACCTCCAACTGGCGGTACGCAACGACGAGGAGCTGAACAAACTGCTCGGCGGTGTGACCATCGCCCAGGGCGGCGTCCTGCCCAACATCCAGGCCGTCCTGCTGCCCAAGAAGACCGGCCAGTCTGCAGCGCCGAGCTCCGGCAAGGCGGGAAAGAAGGCCTCGTCCCAGTCGCAGGAGTATTAGCTAGCTGGCTAATAACTTTGCACCCAAAGGCCCTTTTAAGGGCCACCCATTCGTCATCGAAAGAGCAAATTATCTGTCTTGTTTCCCCTTTTCGCATTACTTTTATTTAATAAACGCTTGTTTCGTAAAAGTGGTCCGCACCATTTGTTGATCAGTTAGGCTAACTGAAGCTACATGCTAATCCTGAGAAGTTTTGGTGGTCAGTAACGGGTAAATTAATCCTTTGTTTAACCTTTTCAGCATAGACCAGATCTCAATGGGCCACGAGATCTTCATGCTTTAATGTGGGTATCTGAGGCTCCTAGATTCAGTTTCTATACAGTAGTGTGAATCATTCAGCAGGCCCGTACAGGTCTAGGTTAAACCATGACGTGCTCTTCATCCGGTTCCTTCTAGCATGATTAAGCAGCTTTTAAGAAATTGGATTTCTTTTTTAATTGCTTAACTAAATCAATAAGAACCGATAAACACATTTTCAAATTGGGCTACATGGCTACTCACTGCAGTTCAGAGTCTACTTAACTACAAGCTTGGTAAGAGTGCAGTCTCTCCAGTCGAACAAGAGTCCCTGATTCTTGCACTGTCCAATTTATTAAACACACCTAGCTAAAAGTAACCCAGTATAGTCCAAAAATAAATATACCGTAAAGAAAGACATGTCCAGTCAATGTATGTTCCTTCTGGAGGCTGTGGTCCAGTCATTTGTCCATCCTAGCTGAAACAAACGTGGTAAAACTAGTCTTCAAAAGGACCATAATGCTAAAATGTCTAACATAGCTTTTATGTAGGTAGGAATCATTGCAGCACAAATTGTCTTAAATTACATTAGTTAAGTGTACTTAGGAAACTGACTGTATGAGATGTATAAACCCATTTTGAGATGTAATACAAGTTGGTTTGAAACACTGGGATTTTATTCGTTAAAACGGTTGTCCTGAATGGCGTGTGTGCATCAGTGCGGTTAAAGCCTACATAACTGCTCTTCCTGATTGTTTCTTCATATGCAACAAGGAAACACCTGGAGCTCAAACTGCAGCTGGTCTACAATACAAGCTTGAGCACAGTGACATCTGATCAAGTACACGTGGCTCTAGTGCAGCAGGCATACATACCATTGTGAATCAATTTAATCCTCAATAATGCACTCTATATTTTAAACACCACCATCCAGATCAATAGTATATGAAATTAGGAATTAGGTAGTTTATTATTTACATGACCCAAGGGTCATATAGAAGCATTTAGATAAAGTCCCAGTACATCATGCTAGTCATGAGTAGTGTAAGATTGCAATACATTACCATTTGTTACACTTTATGAAGACATAACTGACAATTAGCTCTCAAACTGTACCATGTGAAGAATTAGTGTCTATAGCGAGATGTAGGTTAACGTATTTTGTCTAGTCTGAAAGGGATGTGGTCTAATTACACAGGGATCAGTGCAAACCCCAAAGCCTCAGCTGGCCAAATAAAACCTTCACTGCCAGAAAACTCCACCATTCGAGCTCCACGTCAACAATGCACACTAGGTTGCAGACATGAAAGTCAAGACTTCTGACACCTTGCCAGACAGCTACACAGCACAGTCATCGGACTACAAACACATCCAGGAGTTGCGAATGTAACTGGTACAGTTAGCCTAATCAGACACAACATGTCAGACACAGTCATGGTGGTCTTGATGGTGGGAGTGTGCACTTCACTGACTTTGCCACCAGGGGTCAATTGTTTCATGTCTGAAAATCTGGAGTGTGTTTCCATTTAATAACAATTGATGACTGCTCACTGCACGTATGGTTCCAACAGATATTCAACACACAAACCCTCACCATAATAATAGAATAATGGACATTTTACAGCTGGGAATGAAAGACTTAGAGTCATCACGAGTGACATTAAAATAGTAAAATATCTGAAAAACTATCTTGAGTCATGCCAACAGTCATACTTAACACTTCTATGTGTGGGATTCATAAGAGACGCGGTTATTTTAATGCCATCTTTGGTGGGGATTACTTGTTTTCTCATTACATCTTTCACATGTGTAGCCACAGACACTCATAACGTTTCCACAGGAGGAGAGCCTGCAGATATTTCTGTCTGCTTCGACTGTTTTATTAGTGGCAAAAACAGCATGACGCACCATGGTTGAACTGAGCCCAGGACAGGCAGAACCAATTACCCGGGCCTTGACAACGTGTCCAACACCGGCAGCCAAGCTAAAAATTCCAGCCTGAGAGGAAAAACTTGAATGTCCATTGGATGTGACAACTATAATTTCCTGACTGGCACTCTGTCAAAGACTCTAAATGTACCAGCTCTTCTCAGCTGTTTGTGACAAAGCAAAGCAAACACAGTGATACTCAGTTTTTCTTGGTTTACCTCTTCTTTTTCTGTGGTTGTAAAGTATTTATGTAATTCTATGCTTTTAAAGTCACAGAAACATTTGTCTTGAGAGAAAGTATGTCTGTGAAATTTAACTTTCTCAAAGAGCAAACAAAGGCAATGTAACCCCGCATAAGTTTGAAGTGATCTCACCCGACACTTTTACGATGCTTTGTTAATTACAGCTTGTTGGGGTGACAAATGGAACAGGAACAAAACAAAAAAAGTACTACTTAAAGCCATAAGGGATATTGAAGGGAAAGTTTTCACCAGGTGTTCACCGAGTCTGTACATCTGAGAAAGTCTAGAGATCTTAGAGATCAAATCTGTGGGAATCACAGAGCCATGTTAGGTTGAAATGAATGGGAAAAAGGAATGATAAGTGGGGAGAGAAAAAGGGCCGGAAAGAGGGGAGGACCCGGTGGAAAGATGTATGTGGATGCTCTGAATGTTTCACTTTGAAACTGTCCCAAGAGCAGTGAAGTACTGGCAGCATGTTTGAATCTTCCAGGAGAGAACTAGGAGACTTTTTCTCATGGAGAGTTGGGAAGATGGCTCGCTTCAAGTGTTTTTAATCTTGGACTGAATCAGCCCACAGACAAGAAGATGTTCCCGGCCCGCTCTGGTAATGAGAAACAAACATTTTGGCTTCATGGTGTGTGTGTGTGTGTGTGTGTTTGTGTGTTACAATGAGAGACTAAGTGGGAGAGAGTAAGCCATAATGGGGCTATTGTGGCAGTTCCCACTCAGGCTTTTCAGCCTAATATGACCCAGTTATCGCTCACTCATTGTACACTGTGCGTGACAGAGTTTACATACTTTCATTATCATTCTCTTTCATAACATTACAGAGCGGTCAGAGCAGGTGGAAGTCATCTGGTTTCACAAAGAGAGCGAGTTTTAGGGGCAAACTCAGCTTTCTCTGTGAATGGACACTTTTTGTGTGTGTGTGTGTGTGTGTGTGTGTGTGTGTGTGTGTGAGATCCGGGCTCATGCATCCAGTAATGTACTTTGGTGGAATTATAGGCTGATGAAGTATTTCCCCTAAAGGAGTGTGAGGTGCAGATGTGCCTGATTGAGTATATTCTTAACTTTAAAGTGCCCGAAATCTTCTAATGAGACACATTTCTGCTCTACATGGGAAACAAATGGTAAAATATACTTTCTCATTACAACTTGTTTGCATGTAGATAATATGTAGTCTTTACTGTTCTTATGTGCATTGTCTTGGTGTGCTGATAAATTATGGTGGACAGTTGTTGCAAAGAAAAGAGCACATCAGTTTGATAGGATACTCTAAGGAAAAGTTTGGGGAATATCAGCAACTTCCTGTTATTCCTTTGGGGTCGCGTCTTATCATAGTAGCATTTGGCCCATGATGTGAGTTGGTGCTTTCTGTACTCTGTGGTGATTGTTGCAATATATTTGAAAGTGTGTGAGATAACAGATCAGAAGATTCAAATGGCAATCATGTGGACACATTGTTAATATCGGGCTGCATAACAAGAAATGAGGCCCAACGATGTCCTGCTACTACATCTGGGTCTCTGCTGTAGATGATGTTAATCTATTTAACCCATCAGTCTTTTATCAGATGATACATGGTGAGTCTCACATGCAGCATTCCTGCCAGCCACAACATGCTTCAGCTCAAGGTTAGGGCAAAGCTCATGTTTTGGCTCGTCAATCTTAGCGGAAGAGGCAGGATTTGTGCACTGCTGAGAGGAAGTGCTGCCTGGGTTCAGGGCTAAGAAGTCCCTGTTACTTGAAATAATGCAAGAAGGAAAGTGAAAGCTGTTTCTCATCAGACTTCCATACATTCTTCAGCTTCATGGATTGTGAGCTGCTTCTACCTCTTTGACTGCATCCTGCTCAAACATTTTACACTAAGCTTCCGAATGTCTGTTGTCATGTGTCATGACATCCTGCAGAGATCTACAGACATCTGATCCACAAGTCAGGTTAGACGGTTTAGAACCGTGTGCATCTCCAGACTGTACAATCTGAACCTCCCACCAGACCCGTAAGAAATCATCAAACCAGTGGGATCAGGAAAAAACACACGCTGATGCTGACGGTGCAGCTGGCAAATCTTCTTTGTTGTGGTGAACTTAATCATCCTCGATCCTTGAATGCTGAGGTATCGCTACGGTCAATTCAGGCTTATAATCAAGACCATGTACGGAGAATAGAGTTGCATAAAGACAAGTCATAGTATTGGCAATAATCCTGATCAGAAGGTAAACTGAATATTATTTATTAGTCCATCAGGATCATTTAGCATGATTTAGCCATCAGTTAAACAGTCCAGACCAATGTGGTTAAACTCCAAGGCAAAATAAAAACTGTCTTCATAATCCGGGTGGTTTTAGCTGTTTGAAAGGATGCGTCACTTTTTTGTTAAAACTAACAAGGAATCTCACTCCAAGAATAAATTCATTCTTTCCAACCACCTAAAAACGTGTCAAACTACATCTTTTCAAATCTCTCTGTTCATAATCTTATAAATCACAATATTTTTTTATGATGCTACTATTTTTTTTTTTACTTTGAAGTCATGTTAATGCATGTGCTCCAATTAATAAGATAAGATGTGACACAACAGAATAATCATCAATTTCCTTAATTAATAAGGGCGGAAGTTGCTGTTAAGTATCCATTTCCTCTGTTGTATTACCGTCTGTGGTTACTGTGGAGTGTAATCTACATTAGAAATCACTATCTAAAAGGACATTCAGCAACTTTTCACCCCTTCTGCTATAACTTCCACATCAACGCCGAGGGCGACTGACTCAGAACATCAACCCTCTCTGCGGACTTTAAGTCCATCTGGTTACTGAGCTGCCTCTGTTTGTTTGTTTTAATTTTCCTTAGTGACTCATCATCTGCTTCACTTCCTCCATCTCCTCTCTGGCCCCTGACCATGGGAAAAGCCTTGAGAGATCAATAGTGGAGTCTTTCTCCCACTCACTCAATCTCTCTCTCTCCCACTCTCTCTCTCTCTTTCTCTCTCTCTCTCTGTGTCTGTGTCGGCCAAATCGTTCCTGTGGGACTGCTGAAGAGATGGCTCGCATGAGTTTGCTCACTTCCTGTGGAACATAGTATTTCTCTATCCCATCCTTATTGATGTATCAAGCACAGTGGACACATTATAATCCACCGTGCTTAGTCATATTATCAGAAACTGTTATCAACAGTTTTCCAGAGTGGAAATACACGCTCGACAGTTTGTTACACCAGTGGCACAGAGCAGGAAGCCAGAGGACACAAGGTCTTTTAAATCTCCTACTCCTACACCACGTTGTATTTCCTCCCTGGATCAGACTCTTAACACCTGCTTAACCAATAGACAAAGCAAAGGAGGCTCACGGCATTGAAGGGGTCTGGTCTCCAGCCTCCTCCTCTGATCATCTGGTGCGGTCCAGCTGATCTTTCAATCAATGGAAATCCTGTAGGAGGGAATACATCTCAGGGACTCTCTGAGGAGGATCTGGACTTTGACACCAACGCCTCTCTTAATATAGAGTTGATTTTCTTTCCTCATAGGGTTTATCTGCCAAAAAAGGAAAGAGAAAGGAAGTCAATAAAAAAAAAACCATGTAATTTAGTGAGATGTAATAGCACATTTTAGAGGGCAGTGCCGATGCCGGGTTCCCCCTCTGTAACTCTGCTCTCAGGGAGGAGAAGGGGTTGGGAGGAGGGAAATAGCAGAAGAACTCAGTGAGTGAATGAAGAAAGCTCGGAGCAAGACATAAACAATTATGTGGATGCTGCTCTGTGGATAAATACACTTCAGACAAACTCATGGATCTAGCTGTTGTCTGGACTCTGTAAGAGTAGAGTAATGGTAAGAGCTGCATGCCTGTCAGTGAAGTAAGTAAACTGTTGACTGTGTTTGCTGCACTGTTATGTTTGTAACTTGTGTTCTGCCTGTTTTTTATATCATCCTTCATAAAAATAACACTCTATTTAATTTTATTCATCATGTTAAATGTCAATTTTGTCAGTGTTCGCTCTGAGCAGAAATCATTTCTCTTTAAAAGCAGCAGCCCAGACCGTGTGGCTGGCGGTGTCTATTTTCAGAAGCTCATGGCAACTCTGAAGGGCATAACTGCCCCCATAATCACAGGTTACAGTGCAAGGCCCTGCATTTGCAAGCACTAAAACTATTCTCTGGCCTGGGTGTGTACGTTCAATCACTGAGGCTTGTGGGAGCGGGAGTATATGTGTGCACGTGTGTGTGTGTGTGTGTGTGTGAGTCAGACAGCCAGAGAGACATTACCCTGCCCACTGTCCTGTCCTGTGTCTGACTGCGTGGCTCAAAGAGGGCCAGTGTTGACAGCCAGTGGGCTGACGGCAGAGGCGTGAGGGGTCCAGTGTCAACGGTGAACAGAGGGGACGGTCTGTTCTCCGTGCCACTGGGTCCTCTGAGACCCACACACTGGACGTGATTGTCAGACATGTGTGGTTTCATGCGGCGGCTTCGTCCGCAGTGACATCAGACGCGGATAGAACGCCCTGTTGTCTCAGCCGGGGCTAAAGTGGGAGCACAGCAGCTGTGGATGGTTTTTGGCAAATTCTTCTTTGTTTTTTCAAGAATTTGACTTGAACGGTGATGTCAGCATGGAGCGACAAAGAGCCCAGGCATTTGCCTTTGATGCAACAGTCATGTGTTGATGTGCAAATGGGCTGATGTGGTCATTTCCTGACCTACAGAAAGGTGTGAAATCAAAGGAAAAAGCAGAATAAATGAGAAACAGATTATTGAACGGTTTGAGGAGTATGAACGCAATGTGAACCATATACTATTACCTTATAGTTAACCCAGTGGAAACGATTTTCAACACAGTCAGACACCTTACTCCACCACCGCCATCAAAGCACCAAATACAGGAATATCTTTCGGAAAGATGGCATTCGTTCCTCCAGTAGAGTTTCAGAAACTTCAGTTTCAGACAGATCATTAAAGTAAAGAGATCTCCTTTGAAATTTCAACAGTCAAACACGACAGCAATTTAGGTTTGGTCATGGTAGACACAACAAACACTCGATAGTAGGTAGTTGTGTCTATTTCAGTTTGGCTTGGAATGCTGAGCTGATACTAAATTGTTGCCAGGACAAGCAACCCATGTGGGCGATAGCGAGAGACGCGGATACCAGCTTTTAGTAGAAAAACATGGTGAGTCATCTGGGCTGCGTATGTGTCTGTGGGTGATTGTTTGAGGTCCGTCTGGTCCTGTTTCCCTCTCGTCTCATGTGAGCCGCGATGAGCAGACAGCTGGATCAAATCTGCAGCATCTGTCTGCAAACATGTGTGTGTGTGTGTGTGTTTGTAAGATGTGTATGTGAGTCACAGTGACTCATTGTGGGCCGGGTGAGCGGTGATCAGACCCCTGATGTGTGAGGGACCTGCAGAGCTCATTCATACCTTGTGCTCCATCTCAAAAGTACATTTGTGATGATACTCACACAATAGCAGGCTGTTGTCAAATGTGGGAAACCAGTAATCTCTCTTAGATTGAGGCATACAGCTTCTAGATGGATCATTTTGTCTGGTGAAACAATTACCCAGTATAATGGTTTGGTCACATGGGCTTACAAGTGGGGCAGGAGGTTGCTAAGGAAAGCACTGTTCCCATTGTAGTACAACTAGCAGTATTCCCAGAGCTCCCATTCATGCCTTGCTCTCTCTCTCTCTCTCTCTCTCTCTCTGCATGTGTGTTTGCTTCAGGATCTTCATGTGTCAGATAATTCTGACAGTCCAGACGAGATGGAGCGCGTGAGCAGGAATAAAGTGGAACATGGGAGACAGACACATCAGGTCTTACAGGTGAGTCATTTATCAAATCACGATTTACAGTTGATATAACTGGGGTGCTAAATCATGAGAAACTGACTTTATTACTATTATATATCTGCTGTGAGTCAGCTTGTTACTCAATATAACTGAGGAGTGATTGATTTGTGTAAGGACTTAAAAGTGTTTAGCAACAAAATCAATAAACAGATGAATCTACCAATCCGTGCTTGCAGTAAATAGACAAATCTACCTTTATATATCATTTCTATGCTCTGTCTGTTATTATAATTATACCATGTTCAGCCATACATTTGCAGACAGATACTGTGTGTTAAGAAGTGTAAAATCAATATGCTGTGTGTAGAAAGTAACGAAGTTTTAGAATCATAAAATAATGGGTCTTTTTTATTGATTTTGTATTGACAGAGCACACCTTTAGACCTGATTGAGACAGGCAAGTCCCTGAAAGTCCAGGCAGAGCGCCCCCACCTGGTTAGTTTGGGGAGTGGACGCTTGAGCACCGCCATCACCTTGCTACCTCTGCTGGAAGGTGAACACCTGTGTGTGTGTGTGTGTTGGTGGGATGGGTGGATATCAAACACCTAGTTTAAAATGATATATTTGCTCATTTAAGTTATGCACCAATTATTTCATAGATATCTTAATGTCCTTGTTGAATAGGACATTAGAAAACTCATTGAGAGCTTGTTAAATTGCCTAATCATGCTGCACCATTACCCTGTTAACGTGACTAACGTGTAAGAGGAGCTAATAAGATCAGGATACTCCACATCGTTTTAACCTCCATGGTAATCTACAGTCTGTGAAGCCCAGACATCTCTGTACTGACAGCCTCTGTAATCTATGTTATTGTTTGCACATGTAGACACGTCCACAAGCATGTTATTACAAATAAGTCAGTTGTTTTTTAATATGTAGGCAGCACAACTCGTGATGAATTGACAAAAACCGATGACACCTTACCTTCTCACCATCTTGTTACTGCCCCACAGTTGCAATTACACCCTTGACTGGGATTTTCTTGCAGCACTGAGCCTAGACACCAGAGGAAGAGAGAGAGAGAGAGAGAGAAAAAAAAACAAATAGTGTTACAGTTAAATCTCTTGCACTCGGACAGCAATATAAATACAACTGATGATCAAACTACTACACAGAAAATAGTTGATGGGTGTATTCATTTCCTCTAATAAGATTCCTTTCATCTGCCGGGCTCAGCACACCTCTTGAAACTAACACCTGTTTTCCAACATTCAATCACGGGTTGACTCCATTTGTGACCTTGATCCCTGAAATGACACCCGTACTTCGAACTGTACCCAAGAATACTTCACAGAAGTATTCACAGGTCCACATCATGTTCCAGTAACTGACGCTGAGAAAATGTTTTCTCCTGTTGCAGGGAGAACCACGCTGGGCAGTGGGGCGACAGACATCCCTCTGCAGGGCCACGGCATCGCAGCTCAGCACTGCTACATTGAAAACCGAGCAGACAGCATCACCTTGTACCCATGTGGAAACCAGTGCTCTGTAGATGGCCTTCCCATCACCAAACCCTTTCGCCTGACACAAGGTAGCTCTGTCACAGGCTTAAGAGATGATTGTTGGTGTTAAAGCCGTTTCTAAACAAACACAAAAATGACACCAAGCAGATGATTGTGTAGGACAGTAGTGTATATTAGACTATCCATCCTAATTACTTCACTAATGCCCTGACGCTTTATCTTTCGCGACCGTTAGGTTGGCATGTTTCACTGTAAGTCAAATGTCTTACAACCATTGGCTGGACTGCCATAAAATGTTGTCCCCTTCTGGACGAATTGTAATAACTTTGGTGAATCCTTCACATTTTCATCTGGCGTCGGCATCATGTCAATATTCAATTTGTTTGCTACTTTAATTCCTGACTAAATAATAGTAAAACTAATGACTTTCCCATCAGTCTCAGCTGTACTCTGTCATTAGTGCAATTAGCAAATTTTAGCATGCTTTATGCTAAGCTAAGATGATAATTATAGTAAACATCACACCTGCTTCCGATCGGCATTGTCACTGTGAGCCTGTTAGCATGCCGATGTTAGCATTTAGCTCAAACTATTGGCTATAGAACTTTAGTTATCTATGAAATCACGTTGATGTACAGTCAGACGACTTGTATTTCATACTCATACATAAACTGGGTTCTGATGAGTTTTAAATTCACTGAAAGCAAGGTGGACGATAACAATGCCTAGCTTTACAAAAACAAAACAGTCCCATGTCCTTCCAGTAACATGCCTACTTGCATTAAAAAAAGCATAGCAGTCCCACCCCCCTCAGTCCCCTCTCCATGGGATCCAAGCCAGCAACTACACCAGCATGTCATTTGAAGCCGGGTAATCAGCCAGTGTGTGTGGAGGCAGCAGCTGCTGAACAAGAATACTTTAGGCTTCATTCAAAGGACTCATGGAATTCTGAATAAAACAACCCAGGAATGGAGGAAACTGCTTAATTTCTATCATACAGAACAATATTGCAGCCATGTGGACCTTTGGCTACACTTTGAAGGATGAGATGAATATTAAACTCCTTGTGGAATGTCGAGAACTGGAAAGGAAACTTCAGCGTTTGACTCTCAGGGAATATATCAGGCATTCCTGAAAGCCACCGGAGAGGAAATACAGGGAAAGGAGTTGATTTCACTTACTGGTTAATTACACGTGAGTTCAACTAGTCCGTTTAATTATGTATGGTAAACTGCCAATACACGTCCTCTAATCGATTAGAGGACAAATAAACAACAATAGTAGAAATGTTGAGCCATGTCTGTGTCACACTAAAGGACTGTTTCTTCTCTCATGCTGGATTACCACTTGCTTTCACTCTTCGATCAACTTGTTTTTATCAAATGTCAAGCTGCAGTGTTGTGTACATTCACGTTAAAATTAATCTCGCTGAAAAATCGGTCTTTATGCTCACACCTCCTGTATTGACGATGTGTATTATGAAATTGTTTGTATAAACTCAGGCGTTGTACTGTGGCCGTTATATACATATTTAGTTAGTTATAGCCATTTAAATTAAAATCTGAAGTTACTAATAGTTACTAAATATGAAAAAAGCACAGTTAATTAGTCAGTTAAATATTTTAAAGCAGTGTATTTATGTTGGTGTCAATGCTTTTTCTGCTTGAAGTTGTTAACTAACTCATCACTGACAGCTTTTACCCACACGGTCTGCTCTCCTGGCAGGGTGCATGCTGTGCTTTGGTCAGTCTGTCTTTTTCCGCTTCAACCATCCAGAGGAGGCCCTGAGGATGAAGAGCATGCTGCCTGGAGGGAGCCAAGGACTGAGCGCCACAAGAGCTCACCCTACAGGTAGGAGACCCTTTGCTTTGATAATTACACAACACCTAGCATCAGATTGTACAGTTCCTGTGAGTCAGTCGGAGAGGTTGTGTTCATACTCATGCATGCATGCAGTTAGTAATAATAACTAATCAGGGACCCAGAAAACGCTGGTATGTATGAAGGTTGTACAGTTTCTTCAGTAGTTATTCTGGGCAGAGTAAATGCTTTGGGCTAATAGATATTTCGTTATAGTTGGGTTCCTTCTACCTTAATGTACAAATCAAAAACTTCTGGTTAATGCTGAACCATCGTACATCTGTAATTAAGAGACCTTGGGTATGATGACATTTTGTACATGATTAGCTGTTAAAACTAACCATGTTTTAAGGCTTACGTCCTAACAAGTTACAGAGATGACATACAGTAAGCATGATAAAGAAAGAAAATATTTACGTTAAACTCAGAACTGACTTTGACATTAAACTTATATGCTCATGTCAAAAGATTTAAAAAAGGAAGTTGTATTTTCTTTCCTCAGATGTAATACCAGTTTTATGAGCTCTTGATTTTTATATCTGTGGCACAATTGGTCTTAAAGTCTGACTGCAACATTGGTCATTAATCTCGACAGGATGCAGAAATAGCTTATTCAGGGCTAATTATCTTTGGCCTACATTGTGATCTAGTTCATTTCATTCTGTGGTTTTTCGCTCAAGGTGTGACCCCATTGTGATTGAGGATTGTTGTAACCTTTCTTTTTACAGTTACATTCAGATGATGTTATATTGTTCTGTCCCGTTAGCTGCTTTGACTTTGGCCTCGTGCTGTGGATGATATTTAGAATCCATTCTCCTCTGACCTTACTGGTTCGGCTGTCAGTGCTTGAACTGTGCAGTAAGAGCCACCACACCCTGCCCTGTGTGTATGGCCCACTCTTTCCTGACCAGGCCCTGATTTCATCTGCTCTGAATGAGGTAGACCGCTGCAGCTTTTATATTTAGCAGCTTCAGATCCCTGTAGGATTACAACACAACTGAGGAGCGCACCATTCCGATTGCTGGGTTTGGTTCATACAGGAAAACATGGGCTCCAAGACTTTTATCACTATTTAAAGTGGGCAATCAGGACAATGTGTATGTTCAGGCATGTGTATTTGTCCTTTTAAGGGCGATCCCTTTTGTCCTAAACAGCAATGACTGTGTGGTGGATGTCAGTAGGCAAAGACAACACAGGACAGATCCCTCCAGCTGTGTTTGTTTATCTGTGTTTTTGCAACTGCCTTTTAGAGTGTCCTCTTCCTTTAGTCAACAGGAATGCTCATTCACAAGTGTTTCTGTCTCCCTGTGCAGACTCTCAAAGTGTCCTGAACGGGAACCATCGATCGTTTTCAAGCAACGGCGACTCCAAAATCAGCAACATAGCAAAGAACCTCCAGGACTCTTTGGTGCTGAAGGCTGGATCTGGTAAACAGCCTATTCCTCAGCCATTTCCTCCGAACATGCTCATTGGGAGAAACGGCTCCATGACCGAGGACTCCATTTATGAAAACAGCAGCAGCTTTCTGGGCCAGAACCTCGGCAACAAAACCCCTCCAGTACCAGCGCGGTCTGCACATACCAACCACACTCCTGTCCCCCATCCACGGACCTCACTCTCTGTGGCTTCAAGCGGTACTAGTGGTGTTCAGTGGACCCAGGAGAGCCCAAAGCTTCTTAGAAGCACAAGAGCAGAGGCCACGTCAAGCCCCACACCGCCTAACGGGGGTTCAGGACAGGGCCCAGTCAAATTTTCCCCAACGGCTCCATCCAGCCCTCGAGTAAGAGGTTCTTCCCTACAGAAGAGATCCCCAAGTCCTATGCGAGACCAGCACCTCTCTCATGTTGAAGTCCCTCAAAGGCTCAGGACTCCAGAGCCGATCGGTTCCACTAGCCTGAGAGAGCTTCCTCCTCTCAGCCCTTACATGTCCAGCAGAGCGACTCCAGGATCGCAGGGCTCGGCTTCCTCCCTCGCCTCACAGGGCTTCACCGTTAAACCCGTTCCAGAGGGACCCCAGGGCCACCTCAAACTCACAACTACTTCAAAAGAAGAAGCCATGAGGGCAATGTATGCCCAGGGTCCATCATCATTCTCTGGGCTGGAGAAGGAGTCTGGAGGCAGGCAGTTAAGGTCTGGCCCGGGAAGTGCCATCATGTCAGGCCTGGGTTCTCTGTCTGGTTTATCTCCTCTTGCTAGCCCTCGTAGCAAAAAAAAGACCTCCTGCATGAACATGACAGGATCCTCGAGCAAAGAACAGAGTCTTGTGAAACCCTATACCCGCGAACGCAAAAACAGCATCTCTGAGATCAGTGACAATGCGGACGAGTTGCTGGAATACCACCGCTGGCAGAGAGAGGAGAGGCTGCGTGAGCAGGAAATGGAGAAACTGGTAAGTGATATTTTGAATATGACTTCACTGCAGATGTGATCGTAGAAAATAATTTCACCATGATAGGTTGAGTCACAATCACGATGCTGATGTGAACGTCGCTCAGGAAGTCCTAAAGAAAACATTTGCTGCTCTGGTTTGTCCTCTATGACTGTTTGTTTATTCTATATCCTGTGGACCGGTGGAATTTGTATATACTTCAAATCTGCTATAATCTATTTTTTGGCCAATTAGGTGAAAATCTTCAAAACAAGCTGACAGGTAGAGCCACAGCTGTATCCGGGCGTACAAACTGTTAGCAAAACAACATCTTTTAGAAAAGAAATATTAAACATCCAGGCAGGCACAGAGGAACAAACACATGTGACAGTTAAGTGAGGGTGCTGAGACTGCTGGCTTGGCAGACTCCATGTCTGCATTCAGATATCTTGTCTAAATCCCCTGGCATACATCCATTAGCTCATCTCCCCAGAGCATTACTGGCATCGTCAGCCCGTGTGGCCCGACTAACACGGGGTGAACGTTCCTCCACCGGTCTTAAGGTCCAGAGCGGAGGGCAGGGCTGCATATGGCTCAACACTATATTTATCAAAAGGAAGAGTGGCTTTCACTTTCAACGCTCGACGTTTGAAGCTTGAAGGCTCTTTCTTATTCGTACCCACACTAGATCATAGTCTGCATACTTGTTATCCATCCTGAGTCCACACCCAACAGCCTGCTTCTGACAGCTGAAGGGACCATAGGGAGAGGAGGGGGTGGGGGTTCCCGCCCCTTCATGTCCACAGACTATTTCAGGAACCAAAAGGTTTCTGGTAACAAATAAGAGTTACCAACAACATGCATCTGAGTTGTACTGATAAGGGTTGGACTGCTGCGGATACAGTATGGTCCGTGCTTGTGTTGAGTCATCCACTATGTATAGATAATTTAATCTCTAATACATTAGCAGATAAACAGCTGATATTTCTTGGCTGAAGAAAGTGTTGATTAGTGTTTTTGCTTGTGATCCATATTTGGAATTTCTTCCAAGCTTTGATATTATGCTGCATTCGTAAAACATACAACTATCTAGCTGTAATTTCATATTTTGAGATTTGTTTACTGGCTGAGGGTTCCAGTGATTTGCGGCTATGTTATGTTGCTGGTACTTAATAAATGATGATAATAAGGCTTACTGTACGTGTATTTATGATAGAATATGTGCACACCTGCACACAAATAGGACACACTTGAATGTAGATCACCACTGTGTGAAAAAAGTTGCTTATTGACACATTAAACAGTAAATTACTTTACTAACGCCCCACAGGACAAATGTAGAGCTTCAGAACTTGATGATATCAAGGTACCTTTAAACCATTAAAGGAATGGTTTGACATTTTGGTAAATTTGCGTATTCACTTTCATGCTGAGCGTCAAATAAGAAGACTGATACCAGTCCGTCCAGTAAGTTTGAAAACAGAGCCAGGAAATGGTTAGCTTAGCTTAGCATGGAGACTGGAAGGAGAGGCAAACAGCAAGACTGGCTCAGTTAATCAACACCCCTTATTAACACTTTATATGCCATTTGTTTAATCCTTCCAAAATTTGTAAAAATTACAGATTTTACTATGAAGATAGAGCAAGGAGACGGTTAGCTTAGCTTAGCAGAAAGACTGCTAACATGTGTAAAAGTTGGACCACAGAATAAAGTAATGATATTCAATGTGATAATTAATGAGATTTAGAGGTGCTAGTTGTTTCCAGTCTGTGATAAGCTATGCTAATTCTCCTAGATGTGATGTTAGCTCCATAGTTATTGACAGACATGAGAGTGGTATCGATCTTCTCATCTAACCCTCTGGAAGAAAGCTAAGTGTATTTACCAAAATGTAAGAAAAAAAGTACTTTAAGGGGCCCTGCATTATTAGTCTTGCAGCCTCTATGCTTCCAGTTATTTATGTTGCAGTTGTGTTTAAATGGTTTGTATTCCTACATAAAATGCATTTAATGACAAACCAGCTGATTTGGTGAACTACGTTTGGGGTCCCTGACTACGTTCGTGGTTTGTTTAGTTCTGCAGCCTTGAAAGAAGCACACAAAACAGATCAACTGTAGACCTATAGATGAGAGAGACAAAGAGAGGAATTAATGCACTACATTTGGCACACTGCTCTCTTAGCACAGTTGGCACAGCCATGCAGGATTTTGTTATCTCACTTTACTGAACCCAACCTACATACATTGATATTGCTGCACTTTAAAAAGCCCATGCTGCAGTTGATCTCTCAGCAAAAGTAAAGGGCATAGCTAGAGAGGAAGGGATGGGATTGAAAAGTTAATTTTAGCATCAATTCCACTGAGAGGAGGCCAAACTGTGGGTTTGCAACAGAGTTCAAATATTTCTATTGTTGAGGTTCTGGTTAATTGAGAAGATTTCTATGGTCATACATTAATACAAAATATTTAAATTGCAATGAACAGCAACATTTCAGTAATAACGAGGCAAAGGAGTTTATTTCAGTGTTACACTATTTTGCTCCAGATGACCTGCATTTTAGGAAATTTTCACTTTCTTGCAGAAAGTCAGATAAGAGGGTTGATACCAATCTCATTTGTGTCTATAACAAAATCAGCCTGATACTGTATTACTCAACACAACGTAAAATAGTATAACATGTTAGTTAGTTAGCTTAGGTGCTGGTTGGCAGAATTTTTTAACCTTCAGATGAAGCCAGACTGTTTCCCCCTGTTTCCAGTCTTTGAGCTAAGCTAAGCTAACCAGCTGC
The DNA here is from genome assembly GCF_004355925.1 of Anarrhichthys ocellatus. Taxonomy (NCBI): domain Eukaryota; kingdom Metazoa; phylum Chordata; class Actinopteri; order Perciformes; family Anarhichadidae; genus Anarrhichthys; species Anarrhichthys ocellatus. The sequence continues at coordinate 1,604,724 of NW_022280048.1, read as the reverse complement.
TAGCTGTAGCTTAAGTTTTATATATATATATATATATATATATATATATATGAGGGTGGTATCGACCTTCTCATCTAACGCTCTGCAAGAAAGCAAATGAGCATATTTCTCAAAATGTTGAACTTTTGCATGCTAATTGTTGAAAGTCAAATCTAAATATTCGGTTCATTGTAGCTTTATATTTCTATTTTTATGTCCATATTTTACTTGTAAACCTGCCAGTTTAAGTTTAAGTCAAAGAAATGAAGCAGGCAAACAGCATAAACAACTGTCAACGGTGTAAATCTTGCCGATAAAGTCAATGCCTATGACAGAATTCATGTGGTTATTTCAACAGCCTGAATCGTTTAAATAGCAGACGAAAGCATCCTGGTGGTTGTGGACACAACAATAGGCACAATTCCTAGTTGTGCCAGATTCCTAATTATTGTTTCACATTCTGCGCTATTCTGGTAGATCAAAGCAAACATCTCATTGTTTGGAGTGATGGGAGCCAGAAGACTGGCCACAAGCTGAAACCATGTGGCATAGCAAACAAATACAAACCACGATGAAGAGACAAATCTAAAAAAGAGCAACATTAAAAGCCTGAAAAAACTAAATGACAACTGGTGTAGTGCAACCAAAACTCCCCAGTGTCTTACATTGATGCTTCTCGTCAGATTCTGTTCTCATAAACAACTTTGGTTTTACTATGAGCCCCCTCCCGAGAGACAAACTACATCAGCTTCGGCCCTCCTGCTATCAGGTTACAGTTGTCCCGTGCCAGTGGCTGAGGGACAGCTGCCTAAATGGGACAATGTCACACAAGGACACTTGCAGCTTATCTGCAATACGATCTATAATGTAGGACAGGCCCACTTACGTTTCACATCTCTTCTGTAGGAGCGACAGAGGCTGGAGACCATCCTCCATCTGTGTGCGGATTATAATCACGAGGACAGTGCTGCGGAGCTGGCTGAGGTGGTGAGAAGCGGGCTGCTGGGGGGCGCCAGAGCAACCTGCTCGGACACAGCGGGGGGGATGTCCCTTCAGGGAGTAGACAGACCCCAGAGGCTGCGAGAGAACGATGAGGAAACCCAGAGAGAGGAGTCCAGCAGCACAGAGAGCACACACCAAGAGGTAATAAACACATTCGGGAAGGCATGCATTAGATTACGTCTGATCTTAAAAGATGTTTTAAGTTTTAAAACATCTTAAAACAAAGTTGTATGTATATGTTCCAGTGTGAAGAGCTGTTAGCCGGTCAGGAGCAGGTCTACATGGAGGAGGAGAGGAGCAGGATCTTGGCCAGGGTTGATGACTTGAAGCACAGAGTCAGTGAACTGGAGCTGCAGCTACAAGAGACCAAACAGGAGGTCAACACACACACACACACACACACACACACACACACACACACACACACACACACACACACACTTTTAGCTTGTAGGCTCTTAGATCAACTCTTAAAGTGAGAAGAGTGGGAGCTGTTTCACCTTGAGTATTTAGTGAGCTTGACAGGTGGTTCGCAGATTCTGACTCCATGTGTGTCTCTAGGTGGAGATGGAGCAGGCCCTGCTGCAGGCAGAGAGGCGGGCCGAGCAGGAGCAGGTGGAGGCTGAAAATGAAATCATCTCTCAGCTGCAGCTCAAACTCAGCCAGCTGGACAAGGCCACCCAGAGAGAGAAGGACAAGGTGGGCACCCAGGAAAAAAAAAACAATACAGTAAATGCTGTCGGCTTGCTTACAGCCATTGGTCTTCTAAGTGCAGTTTGCACGTGAATGTTCCTGAACATCTGCGTTTGAACATGCGAACAGTCTCGATATCTTTTTCTCAGATGTCAACTGACATGCACTGCTTATCCATTAGCTGTCTGTCCTAAAACACCAAGCACAAACTATCTTCTCTTTGAAGCTTTTAAAGCTTTTTAAATAGACAGAAAATAGTGGAAATCTTCCTTACATGTATGAGGCTTTCAGCTGGATGTGACCAACACTAAAATGTTGATTCAGATCTGCATGTACCTGTTTATTTTTCTCCCATTTTAACAATGTGTGGAGCATTGCGACCTCTTAACACACCTGCTAACCTAACTTCTGCTTCAACCCTTTAATACTCTAACTGCTCTGGCCTGTTAGCTTGGCTGCATGGATTTGAGATATCTGTGATTTTTTTTCTCCCTGGGGTGGTGTGTGTGTGTGTGTGTGTGTGTGTGAATGCGGACCCAATCGTGTGTGTTTCTATGTGTTTTTAGGGGAGGGCTAATGTTTCGGCTGAGCGGAAGGCCCTGGAAAAGCAGAGGAATGAGTACAATGAGCTGAAGAGGCAGTTTGATAAGTGCCCCTTGTCTCTAAGGGAACAGTTACAGGAGCAGCTCAGCAGGGTCAGTGTTCTCACGCAGCCCACTGGCTGGCAACAGTGAGTTATGATATGCCAAATACCACAGTTGTGTATAAGCTGCACAAGAAACGGCCACAGACATAACGCTGACTCGGTTTTGAAGCACTCAGAGCTACTCATAAGTGTGCCGACAGTGCATTTACCTCTTTTTTTTCTGCTGTTGCCCCTCATTATCTAAAATATATATAAGGTTATAAGTGTAACTAAACAGTAAGCAACGCTTTTGCTGCTCCAGCAGCTCTTTTAGACTGTTGCTTAATCTCTGCTCTCCCCTCATTCTGGATGCTTGAAATGTCAAATGCAATTAGTAATAATTAATAATGTCATTAACAGCTCTGCTCTAAAAAAATTGCATGCCTTTTACCATGAATGATCCAATTCACATACGCACACTTAATGATTACAGGCAGATTATTGTCAGATTTAATGCTATAACATTTTGACTACTTCATCGTGGACAGTAAAGGACAAGGCTGGTATTTTGTATACATTCTCATTCTCATTGTGAACTAATCCCATGAAAATGCCAAAACCAAGAATGTGTCAGTCCATCCCTCAATACTTTCCGACCTCTCCAGCCAGAAGAAACCATCAGCAACCTGAGCAAATTTAGATACATTGCAAAGGGGTTTTCAATCTGCAACAATTAAGTACTGTAGTTTTTAGCAAAACGTTACTCAAAAAGGAGTAAACTGCTTTTGATGGGGACTATTTTCAACCGTGGATAAATATGTGGTAGTGAGTATTTACAGCAGCAATGTCTGTGTTCATCATAGGGAAAGCTAATAAGATATGTCCAGCTTTGGATACACAAACAATAGTTAATCATTGATGGTTTTGGTCTTTTCATGGGATTTTGTTAACAATAAGAAACCAAATATTGAAAGTCATATCATTTGATATCTCTGTCTGCCTGACTTCAAACAGTGTGAATAACCTGCATGTGTATCTGTACGTGGACAGACAGCTGAAGCTCTGGAGTCTGGGACCAAGCAGTTTGAGGAGCTGGAGTTCTGCCAGCTGGAGGAGGAGAGCAGCCTGGAGGAGAAGAAGGAGACTCAAAGCTCGCAGCTTCACCAAGAGCAAGCCGAGTACCACTGCAGTGTGGCCAAGAGGAAGGTGCGGACGCCATTGTAGCAGAAAATACGTATATGTGTGTAAAATACGATCACCGAGTTGAGAGTTTATGTCAGCGTGACATCCAGGTTTGATTTGCAGGAGAAGGTGACCGCTATGGAAGCACAGGTGAAGCAGCTGGGGTTACAGGCGGCTTATGACTGTGAGAGGATGGCTCAGGACAGGACGGTGGCTCTGCAGCTGCTACACAAGGTTAGCCTTTCACCGTTAATAAACCCGTCCTGCAGGAGGCATGTATTTAATTCATGATAGCGATGCATGGCAAGCTGTGAAAGCGCCTCTATGTCCATGCTGGTTTTGCCCTTTAGGAGCAAGACAGGTTGTGTGCCCTGGAGACGAGGTACCACACCGTGACAGGAGGGAGAAACTTCCCAAAGCCCAACAGCAGCATGAAAGAGGTGAGCAGGAACATGTGAGACGTGATCTCACAACCATCTGTGGTTACTAAGCTAGAGGAGGAGTACAACAACAACAAAAACACCTCCTTTCAAGTGGATTTAGTTTTAACTTAAATGAACTTTTTAAACAGGAATTTCTACACATCAGCGAACCTGACCTTGTTCATGTGGACGGTCCTCCTCATAGCCCCTGTCCCTCCTCTGCCTCCTTCTCCTCCTCTCACATGCCCTCCCCTGAACTTTATCCTGTTAGGCTACAAGAGGTAATCCTCGACAAAATCCTCTGTGTAACAACACCTAACAAATGGCTAATAAATGCCTGTGCTGCCGTTTCTACAATATTAAAAAACGAGCATGTTGTTGGGTTTGCAAATACTCACAAACAACAGCAATGCAGTTTAATTGTTGTTGGGGAAAGTTATGTTATTATGTTTGTTTGCGGTTGCTACATTCTCCAACTTATAGGGTTACACTATCTAGAATTAAAGCAGTAGATGATGCAAAATAAAACAAACTTGGAAGATGACCTTTGGGCTGATTAAACTGATGGTTACTGGATGGCAGTAACCATTAAGTAACATGGATGGTTACTGCCATCCATGTTAATTTCAAAGATGAAGACCGAGTGAGTTGTGATGCCCACGTGTTCGCTTTGTGCGTCTCTGCATGACTTTTCTAAGTGTCGACTATTGCCGCCTGCCTCATTTTTATCCCTGTGTTCTGGCTGTCGCTGCAGGAGTACCTCAGGCTCGCTGATGTCTATAGGATGTATGGAAATGCTGCTATGCAACCTCACTCTTCCTCTCCTGCTGCTCTCCACTGCCTCTCCTTCGCTGTAGGTCCGGCTCTGCCATGTGAGGTAGACACCCCCCGCCTGCTCTCTGCCATACCCTCTGTTCCTCTGACTCGTCAGCCTACTAAACACTGAACCCACCTACGCACATTTGCAATACCTCAAATGATCCTTCTTAAATATTCAGGCTTCTTAACCTATGTTTCCTCTTTCTTCTCTCTACCTGTTCTGTAAATGTATGTGTGTGTGTGTCTCCTGTGTCTGCATTGACTGGCTGTGTGTGTGTGTGTGTGTGAAGGAGTACATCACAGTCAGTCAGTTAAGCCAGATCTTCGGGATGCAGAGAGTTGACCCTTCCTCTTCTTCCTCTATCCCATCATTCCAACTCGCCTCCTCTGAATCCACCTTCTCGTGCCACTCAGCTGCATGTGGTCCTTCCTCCTTTCTCTCTGCGCAGGTTTGTTATTCTCTCTAAACTGGCTTTTAAAAACCGACGACACCATTTCAATTTTTTCCGACACTGCAGCCATCCACTGAGCAATTACTATTGCTGCGAGGACTGTTTCGTGTGTATCTTTCCTACCTGCTTGTTGCTTCTGTCACTGATGCTGGTGCTGTGCTGCTCCCCTCTCCTCTTTGGCTGGACGCTTTTCATCACCTCAGAGCCAGCCTGAGCTGAGCAGGAATGCAATGCCTCCTATTAACCTCGAGCGCTGGTACCAGGACATCATGGCCGCTGGAGAGCCTCAGTCATTTCCACCACCACTGCCTGCAAAGTCTTTTTCCACACGCAGACACAGTCAGGTAAATGATCCACTCTTTCTCGCTGTGTGTTGCTGAAGGGCACTAACAGCAGGCCACATTGCATTGCGATCCTCACACAGACTGTCCATATTTGTATGACTTGGAGGCCCTCTAGTGGGTTAAACAAGACAGGGCAGTATTTCTTGAATTTCAGGAACTTTGCTTTGATTTGTCGCTGACAGATGCTAATATTGTGCTTATCATCAGTTGGGTTCTTTATCCTGAAAGCATTAAGTAAAGCATGTTATAACTTCCTGCAAAAAAAGAAACATTGCAAGCTGGAAAAGGAAGTCTAATAAATTAAAGAGTGCTCCATATAGACAAATAGTGAAGTTCAATGTTGGGCTCAGCTGAAGATGTGAGAAACAGAAAAAGACCAGGTATGAATGTAGTGGAGTAGAAAGTAGCAGAACATTTAAATACTTGTGTAAAGTACAAAAACCTAACATTAAGTACAGTACTTGAGTAAATATACTTCCCACAACTGCCCAGATGAGTCAAAAACCCACAAACAAATGTCTTCCACATTAGGACAAACAAGTAGAAGAGGTAAGGTTTTTTTTTTTTTGGGGGGGGGGAGCTAAAGCACATAAACTTCCTCTCCAAATCGATCTGTCGTTCTTCTCTCAGCTATTGAAGTCCAAATCAGACGGTGAGGTTGCGCAGGCAGCATCATGCACACTGCCCCACCCCAGTGGTGCTGCTCATGAGAAAAATGCATCCACCAAGGTGGGCACATCCGTTTAACACATGGAAATTGTAAAACAAATCTTCTATGTAGCTACACATGTGATACTTTCGATGTGTTTTTCAGGGGTTACAGTCAATGCTGAGAGAGATGTCACAGCCATTAGACATGGACTCCAGGAGAAAGTTGGCTCTGCAGAGCAAAGGTAGGTGATTCCTTCAGCCCGTCTCATCTATTCAGCACATCTGGGCCTTCACTCAGAACATACGTCTGGGGGAATGGATACCACCAATCTCCTTAGTTTAACATGCTTTTGGATGTGATTATAACCAACCAGTAGCAATGAGTTGACAGTGTCAGTAGAGGGCACTGTGAGTCTGTGACAGCCGTCTCTGCTCCCACAGATCTGCCTCCGACAGTCCATCACTCCATCCTGCATCATCAGGCGCCGCCGAGTGGCAGCCAAGCGTACGACACCCTGAGCCTGGAGAGCTCAGACAGCATGGAGACCAGCGTCTCCACTGGCAACTCCGCCTGTACCCCCGAAAGGTGAGAGACTGGAAAATGAGCAATCGGCTCTGTTTCCATGGGAACACTCAAGTCTGCCCCCGTCTCCCAGGAGAAGGGTCACTGCGCTTTGTTCCCGTGACATGTTTTTTGTTACATGTGTGCGCCCGTGACTATAGCACACTGGCTGTTGCCATGCCAACCAAGTTTTCAGTGTTTTCGTGAAGTTCAGGATTGAAAGGCTCCGTTTGGTGTTGATGGAGGAAACCTCGCCTCCTCCATCTCTTACTGCCGGCAGGGTTTGGTTTCCACGCACGTGTGTGTGTGTGTGTGTTTGTTTACCGTTTTTCATCCAAAGTGTAGTCGTGGCCGTGTCATCAGACGCTCCTTCCCTCTGTGTGTTGTAGTGCCTCCGGGTTAGAGGCCCAGAGGATAGAGGAGATGGAGAAGATGTTGAAGGAGGCGCAGCAGGAGAAAGCCAGACTGATGGAGAACCGAGTGAGTGTCGTACTTTAGTGCTGCAGAGTTCTATTGTACCGGACTGTTATCAGTTATCATCAGTTATCCCATCACAGAGCCGACTCATTTCATATTTCAACACGATTAGTCAATTACTCAATAAACACAAAATCTATCAGCAGCTATTTTGATAATCTATAAATAATTTTAGCCATTTTTCAAGCGAAAACGCCACGAATTTAATAGTTCCAGTTTTTAAAATGTGAATATTTGCTGCTTTTCTTTCATATATGATAGTAAACTGAATATCTTTGAGTTTTGGACTGTTGGTCCAATAAAATAAATAGTTTGAATGCATCCTCTATGGGCTGTGGGATATTTTTTCGCCCATTCTTCACTCCTTCTTAAACATTTTATAAACAAACCAGCTTACTGATTAATCAATAATGAAAATTGCCGTTAGTTGCAGCCCTTGTGTCAACTGCTAAAACTGATGTTCGTGCCTCACCTCTGGTGTAACGAGGAGAACATATTTAAGCTGGTTTCAGAGGAGAGTATAAAATGTACCCTCACTCACCCACACTTAAAAGTAATATTTATGTTTCTGGCAAATATTAATAACATTATTAGATGACATTATTTTATGGCCATACATTTTTGTTGCTGGCATTAAGGAAAGGCCTTATCGATAAAATCATAAATTTCAATATACGTATATCTATATGGCAAATGTATACAAATGAGAAATAATCAAAATACAATGCAATAAACTCACAATTTGTATGAAATACTTCATCGGAATTTACTAATTCCCCTGAAAGTTGATGAGCAATACTTTTGAATTCTCGCAGGAGTCTCATGTTTCTCCTGTTTAATAGATAAAAAAGTGATTCACTCAGCTCAAGGTGTGGTGAAATGATGTTGTAAGTAGTTTGTTTACCTTTGTATTATTTCTACATGTTGAAACAAAGTAGACCTGTATGTAAGTATCTGAAAGCTGCCAAGGATCATTTTACATCAGCAAAGCTTACCCAGACTTGAGGGATATATTTTACAAAACCCTGGATTGGGACCTGAATTCTCATGAGCCTCCTCTGACAGTCGCTCACTTTGTATTGCAATATTTGCCTACCATTTACATATTCTCCCCGACTCCCTTTTGCCCGTGTTATTTTTCTCCTCTCTTGTCTCCATCTGTTCCTCTGTCTCCTTTCCCGACGCTCCCAGGAGAGGGAGGTGCAGTCTCGGCGGCAGATGTTGGAGGAGGAGCGGAGGAGGCGAGAGGAGGCCGAGAGGAGGCTTCAGGACGAGACGGCCCACAGGCTGAGGCTGGTGGAGGAGGAGGTGAAGATGAGAGAGAAGCACTTCTCCCAGGTCAGTGGAGCAGCGGGAGGAGACGAGAGAGGAGAGGGGACGGAAGACTCGGGGAAGAGGATGAGAGGCGAGACAATAAAGAGAGGCTGGGAATACGGGAAGATCAAAGGTTGTCAAGGAAGAGAGAGAATGGAGGGGAGGGTGAGAGGAAGAACAGAGAGAAAAATGGATTGGGGAGAAGGGGTGGGGGGGATAATATACACATAATTAAAGCTTTAATCTTGGCAGAGTTTGTTTAATTACCAGTTGTCTGTGGTATAAGTACGTAAACAAATATCCTCAAATCACCAAGTACAAATGCACCCTGTTCTGCTGGAGTCCTATTTGAAGCTGTTACAATTAAACATTTTCAAAATACATTCTTATATCATACATCAAATAACTATGCGTAATGTGAAAGAGGCCGCTGCTGGTGATGAACCCACAGCGTGTTATTACCGGACTTTGCAGCTCAAAAGATTTTTAGCATCTTTTAGCTCAGGCAGGCAGCTGTTTCCTCATATAAAGCTCTAAACACCCACTGTCCACGACCAAACAGCAGACGGACACAGTTTGTGGTCACAAAAAAATAGGCTTGAACTTGGCTGTCCTGAGATTTGACTCACTGGAAATTTGAATCCTTTATGACTGGACCTGAGACTCAAAAGCAACCTTGTACAGTAACACTATGTACTGTGACTCACACCACTTGGTCAGCAGCAATGAAGCATCACGCAGCATTTTCTCCACAGGCCCGTCCAATGACGCGCTATCTGCCGAACCGCAAGGAGGAGTTTGACCTGCGAGCCCACGTGGAGTCGTCCGGCCACAGCATAGACACCTGCGCCTTCGTCAACCTCACAGAGAAGATGTGCAAGGGCCACCTGGTGAAGATGGGCGGCAAAATCAAGTCGTGGAAGAAACGCTGGTTCGTTTTTGACCGCATCAAGAGGAACTTCTGCTATTACGCGGGTGAGGATACAACGACATCTCATCATGGGGTATATTGGTTGAATTGTTACTGGTGATTTGTTAGTTCAGCTTTATTTACTCAGGAAGTCTCACTGATATCAAGATATCTTTTGCAAGAGAGACCTTGTAACGTGGTTGGTGTAGGTGGAGAGAGCTAGCAGCGTGGGCGAGTTAGCAGGAGCTCACTTTATTCTACAATACTTAACATCGACCTTTAAAGTGAACCTGTCACTATAGAAGTGCACACTGGTACTATTACCGAGTACATGGCGAAGTTCAACAATTGCAAATACTAAGAGAGATGAAGAAGCCAAGAGCTCACTTAGTTTCACATGCAGCAAATACAGGGAACCATTAAAGGAGCTCTAGAAGATGAACAAACCGATCACAGAAAAGAAAAGTCTGAATCAAAGCCAGGAGAGGAGTTGTATTATATTTGGCTTATTGGTTAAAATGCTGACCAGTTTCAACCTCACAGGGTCATCATCAGAATGGAAATAGTAAAAACAGACCGATTACCCCTGATACTCTAGACAATACACCAGAAATAAAGAAAAAAACATAATGACACTGTCTATCAAAGTCCATTTTAAAATCTGCAAATTAAACAAAAGAGCAACTTTGAGGCCTAAAAGTCACAGCCTTTGTTAAATACTACAGTGCCCTCCGCACCAGCAGGATCCCAATATGTTCAAGTTCTGCTTGGCTTGTTCAATCCGAGGCTCAGCCCTTGTTTAGAAGGTTAAAGTGGTCAAACCGGTTTGCTCACATAAGAGCCCACTCGTCTGTGGTATTCGTGAACTCAGAACGTTATGTTGGAGAGTTGCTGCGCGTCAAGCCAGGACCTGATTTATTCAGTTCACCCGGCAGCGGTGCCGGGGCTCTTCTGAGAAACGTACACTTTGTTCTCTTTGCAGTTTTTTTTTTACTAAAACCCGACTTCTGTCCCGACCGGCGTTTATTCATCTGGAACCAAACACTAATTAAAGCTGCACTAAGTGGAATTTCCCGCCTCGTTCTTCTGTGTTAACAGTCAGTTTGTAATTCGCGTCTATCAGACTGTCCCCCTGAATTTGAAACGAGAGCAGTTCGTTTTCTGAATAATTCATGAGCGTGTTTTTTGAGGTATTATTTTACAATCAAGTTGAAAATAGAACCCACGTATATTTTCATTACTGTGGCCCCTGTTCTCTTTGCTCCTCTCTCTCTCTCCACTCACTTGCCTAGCCTTTTCACCCCCTTACTCCTGACGAAGATGATGGTGATGATGGTGATGAAATAAGATGCAATACTTTCTCTAGATGTGTTTTTCTTGGGGAGGAGGCTAGCTCCTGGCTTGTTCGTGACTAATAAAACGAAACTCACATTTCAAAAACATTTATCTCATTACTAAGCAGATTTGACTTATGGAAAAAGGGGAAAGCAGGAGAAAGCGTCAGACGTATTTCAAAAGATTGCCTTTAATTGTTGCTGGATGTTTGTTTCTTATAGCCGGGCGCTCCAGTGTGCACGGAAGACACAAAAAAAGACCACTGTTTATTTGAACAAGAGTAGAATCCAGAAACTCTTTGAACCGATTTCATTTGAAGAAAATTGATCTTAGACGTGAGGAAACTTAAATGCCTACAGTTTAGCCCCAAACTAGAGAAACCCATCAGTCCAACGACTGCGTCCGTTGAGCTTCATCCGCAGGTTTCCCTGAAACAACCACCAAACTCCTCGGTATGGAGTGACTTTAACACGCTCTAAGATATTCTGCCAGAAGAGAACAGCAATCTATAGCACCGGACACAAGGTCTGACCTGCTGGAAGGGAAATTGTTGAGCTGATCTGATATACAAAAGAGAGGCATTTCTTTTTAAGATTCACAAAAGATCTCAAGTCGTGAACCTCGCCAGCAGGGAAAAGGCTGAAAAAACCCCACAAAGACAATCCAGAAAGCACGACTGAAGAAAACAAGTCAAATTAATAGGACGGTAAAGACTTCAGGCATAGCTTGAAATAGACTTGCACTTTTAATTAACTTTTACTGTGACACAGTGTGGCTCATACCTATTCATGGATTATGTGTTGCTGGGAAAAAAGAGTTAACACCTTTCTGCTTTGTTGTGTCTGGTTTCTCCAGATTTAAGTTCCTCTGTTTCACTTACAAGCTTATTTCATGGCATGATTTTATCTTTTGTGGAAGTTTAAAAAATAATATTTATGAAACGATACAAAATGTCTCTTTAAAGTTATATGATTAAGTCACAACTAACAATCCTCAACGCAATTGAGCTGCTTCGACCTGCGAGTTTTCATTCAAGTCATCGCTGATAGCAGAGGCAGAAGGACCTCTGTCCAAAAATAAAGAGGTTTTGCTTTAGTAGGAAATTTTAAAAAAGAGATAATGGCTCATCACATGTGGGATCTTGGATAAATTACTCGAATGTACAACTTTTACTTTCTCCTGGTACTCACCATTATTGTCCTCACACGACACTTGATCCACTCGGCATGGGTTTGCATTTTCTGTCTACCTTGTTTGACAAAAAATGTGTTTTTGTGCTTGGTTTTTATTTTATTTTTCTGAAACAATTATTTCTAAATGGATATTTTAGGGGCACAAGGAAAAGTGTAGTTTATTTGGTTGTTTCAAATTTAGTTAAAATGGCTTTAATGTCATCGAAAAAAGGCCACGTTTTCCGATAGAATATTGTAAAATAAAATATTGTTTGTGACCATCTCTCTATGATCTACAGGTGTGTAAGAAATATTTGATAATAGAATAAAAAGACTGCCGTTTATTGTCTGACCAAAGACAAACATGAAATGTATCGCCACATCACTGGCTGATTGCACTGCTTGGGCTGACAGAGGTCTTGCATCAGTAAAAGGCATAATGTAATGTATCTTAATATGTTCTTTTCCCGTTTTCTCCTCTCAGACAAGCATGAGACCAAGCTGAAAGGACTCATTTACTTTCAGGCGATTGAAGAGGTTTATTACGATCACCTACGCAGTGCCACCAAGGTAATCCACACTCTTCTTTTTACATTTCTTATCATTCAGAACTTTGTCCGCGATTTTACAATGTTTGAAATAGATGTTTATTATTTTTAAATGTATCAATGAACGTAGAGGAATACAATCTGAAGGGTTTAATACAGATTCTCTAACATTGCCCTATAATAAACTTTATTTCAACCACATGTATGATTTTGTTTTGTACTATAATGGTAGATTATATTTTTATAGTCACTCACAACTGTGAAAATATTGTCAGAAGTTCATCATACATAAAAATGGGAATGTTTTCAATTGGGAGTTATTTTTAGATGGAAACATCCATATTAGACTGGATTAAGTTGTTCAATTGTCTTCTTAAATTGAATTAGTTTTGTCATATTATAAGTGCATTATGATACAGGCCATAAAAAAGGTTGAAACAGACTATCCCAACGTTATTATATGCTGTTATATATTTTGTATTTCTGACAATTTCCTCTGAGGAAAAAGATGCAACAGGTGCAGCTCGCAGTCTGAAAAGTCTCCCCTTTCTCTCCGTTATCCTCCAGAGCCCAAACCCATCTTTGACCTTCTGTGTGAAAACCCATGACCGCCTCTACTACATGGTGGCCCCGTCCCCGGAGGCCATGAGGATCTGGATGGATGTCATAGTAACGGGCGCCGAGGGCTACACACAGTTCATGAGCTGAGGGGACCACCGGGGGACAGATCTGGAGGACGACAGGGACTAAGCGAGCACAACACGGACGCCTGCAAGCCAACCTGTGCTGCTATACCTGCCGGAGCCGGAGCGGAAATGCGAGACACGTGGCCCCCCGATGGTGTGTAAACGGATGGACGTTTGAAGAGATTAACTATCTGGGGCTCTCGTAGAAAGCCTGAGGCCTGCGGGCAAATGAGGGCATAGCAATGACAGAGGTCCATTTTACAGGATTCATAAGTTGTATTTATCTTTCAGCCACTATGAGAAGGAAGAGAGTTTGAGCAACATGCCAATGGATGTATGAAGGGAGCTCTCAAAGTTACCAAAACGTATTGTTGATCTCATTTTTGAGGTTTCAGGAGGAACACTTCTTACTTCATATAAGCTCAAACTGTGTTCACCTTGAAGCCGATCTATGCATGCAGTGTTTTTACTCCAATCGCTGCCTTTTTTGATACAGTTGTACTTTTCTTTTGAGTTTAACTTTTCTCAGATGAAGAAAATAATCTCTTGATATTTCAAAACACTAAAGAGTTAACAGATCTTAGTCACAAATATTCTAAAAACATTTTAAAAGTCATATGTTACTTATTCAATTAAACATTACTTGGAGCCAAATACTTTATGTAATGTTTTGTCAGATTTTTACAACACAAATGTTAATATCACTCTATATATTGTATTATATATTGTTTTATTCAGGCCTATAACACGACATTAATGTGTCTGTATTTCACATAAATATGTCAATGAAAACCTTCTATAAGTATTTTAACAAATTTGATAAATTATAGTCCTATAATGATATTGTAAAACTACCACGTACATGTAATAAATAAAAATATACGATGTATCTGTCTGTTTGTTTGTCTAATTAACTAGTTTGTTGCTGACAAATTGGTTAAACTGAGGACATGCAGCTATAAAACAACACTTCTTGCTTCCTAAATTTGTTGTTTCTCGCAAACAAGTCGTTAATTACCAGCTTCCTTTGAATAATCTCATACGCACTAATGAGCTGCTAGCGTTCACATTTCAAAAGAGAGCACACAAGAGGTGTTCCATTTAAAACACTGCGGCTCCTCTATTTGCACAGTCAGGTGGTTTAATTAGTTAAGTTGCTCGTTAACTCTCATTATCTACAGAAGTTGTATATAATACATGTATTTCCGGCACAGTGCAATTAATCACATGGCTCGCCCCTACACTAGGTCGGCCACGTGAAAAATAAAGAAACATGAAGTGAAATGACATGCAACTTAACATGCATGATTCAACATCGAGAAATTTGAAACCACGTTAAAAAAAAAAAAAGAATCTCATGGAGAAGAAAAGAAGTCCCCGTAAACAAGTTCTTGTATAATAGATCCACACGGTGTATATGTTGCTCTCAGTTCACATCGGTAACAGAGACGTGCATGTGCAGATAGATGATAATATAAGACTGCGGCTGTGTGATTCATTTATTTCAGGGAACCACTGGAATATTTAACAGACACGCCGGTAATCACAGAAGCACACCTTGCCCCTGACAGGTATACCAATTAGATTCAACACTTTAAAAGTTCATTTTTTAACTCCCCGGTTTGAAGAGAAAATCATGCACCGTTTTGTAGATATTGATTCAAATGAACAGTTTTCACTACAGCTACATTTCCCCACAACTCAGACACGAGAGAGGACTACATCCATCGTTCACACCAAATTGCGCTTCTCTGACCTTGGCGGAGATTTTCACACATCGTGCCATTCAGTATCGTTGAGTCTCTGGCGCACCCGGCTGCATAATAAACAGATCTTTAAGAGGGCAGTGTGAGCTCATTACCGTGGTGATGAGCATGAGTGACACCCAGCCTTACTGTCGGGTGAAATATTAATGAGCCTTGGGTGATCTACGCGCGCAGACCGGCCTCACAAATAAGAGTCAGGCTGTGAATTAGGACGGGTCTCACATGATTTTTGTCAATGTTAATGGAAGTTATGAACCCGGTCTGGAGACAGCCTCCAAAAATTCTGATGAAACGGAGACATCTCTCGACTAAGAGGGCGAGTTTATAGCATCACCTGTCAAAGACTTACACATCCTTCACAAGATTCCAGCGGAGACATTTGTTATTTAGAAGTTTTCATACCCACATGTGAGTTCAGAGTAATTTAAGAGATTAAAGAGAAAAATCTCCTGCCCAACCCCGAAACATGAGCCCCCCCTCCCCACACACACACACACACACTCTCTCACACACACACTCAGACAGAGCAGATGAAAGAAGCTTTCACTTAACGCATCTGATGCACGCGTGAAAGTTCCACTCTTAATGTTTACCGCTTTGAACAAATCATCTTCACTCTACTTGAAGGCAATACAAAATGACAGTTGTGAATTCCAAATCGGGTACACGACGTACAAATCATTAAATTACTATAAAAGAAACATGTTTTTCGGATTTCATAGTGAGCACAACAATGATATCTGAAAAATATCCAGAGGGGAGAATAAGCAGAAGCACCAGCGCTGACCTAATGAGGCCAACAAAAACATAGATTGTGAATACCACAACTGCACCCCCGAGTGGGATATTGTTCACTAGCAGCCATGAAAGTGAAGTGCTTTCCAATATCATTGCATTGTGAAAACTTGAGTATATTTATTGTATGTTCTCAGATCTACTTCTATTCAACCAATTTTAAGATAATAAATAGGTTTTCAAACCGTAACAATACAAACACAATTGATATTAAAGTAAGTGAAGCAGGATTGGTTATTGCTATAGTAAAATGAGCTCACGATGTTCCTGTCTGTAACGTCATCATTTTGGGGGACATTGTTGGGATGCCATGTTCTTGACCTATGCCCTCAGTAAGTTTGGTGGTGTAGGAATACGATTTATAGTTTAATTAATGTAAAAAGCATCTCCCACATGACTAAAATGTAATGTAAAGATGAACTGATGAACGATGAGGAATGAAAATGTTTGTGTACAGTATAGCCAGTCGTTTTAAATTGACTTAAACATAATTAAAGTTCACTGTAAAATGTAGTTGAGCGACTGAGGAGTGAACGGTATAACTTGTGTTATGAGCGAGAAGCACATATGGCCCGGACTAATATCGGCTGTGTGAAGCTCAAAGGCGATAGACGCTGAGCCTCTGGGGTTGAAGCGGCTCTGCAGGGGCAGCATGACACGGCCTGAGTGCTGCGAATGACACCGGGGAGCCATTTGGGACATGTGTGCTTAAAGAGCTGACATTTTGAAGGAGCACAAGTGACGCACGAACAGTAAGTTTGAGTAAAAATCTGCTTATCTTGGTTATCTGCAAACTTTTCATACGACACTTAACTTTTCCATCCACGATCTATCGACCTGCTGATGTTGAAGTTGATTTTTTTTTTTTCACGCCGTGTCGCTGTGGGCAGAGGTTTGTGTGCCTTTAGGAGTTAGCGCTAGTTAGGAGTGTTCTCCTAAAAGCTGTGACATCCCAGAGGGGGACAGAAGAGACGCTGTATCAAACACCTCTAATTTACCATCACGTCCTTGAGGAATAGTAAATAAACATAACCCTGTGACTGACTGGTGCACGTCTGTCAAAGCTGAATGCAAATCAAGTTAGCCTCGACACCATACATGACTAAAAATTACATCACGCTTGTCACCTTTTTGAGACGTGATCATCTGTTTTCGTGCCAAACAAATAGGAGTGATTTGTAGGCTGAACACACGCGCACAAACATCGACAAATCCCCACCTGAGAGGCTCCCATTCACAAGTGCTAACTGAATTCCATGTTTTCATCGCATGTTCAAAGAGGGGCAAAAGTTGAGGACAATAAATTCTGAGAGAGATGATGATGAAATGATGGTGTAAACCTTACTAACGTGCCATACGTGCACTTGGCATGCAGAATCAACTTTTTTTCTCTGACTTCTCGCCTCATACACAATATTCAGACGATGAAATGTGGGCATCAGTTGATTGGACACCCTTGTAAATAAATATCAAATATATCTGAAGTCCAGTTTGATGCAAAGTTTAACAGCTTTCCCTTGACTCACTTGTCGTTAAGTGTATTTATGTTGTTTAACCTGGACAGCTTTAATCATCCAGACTCTGAGCCCATTGGATGATCAAAATGTAATTTTGCTGCATATCACATCTGGCATTTTTGTCCTGAAATAATGACAAAGGTATAACAGGTAAGTGGTGTCGTGAGCTGCACCTTGTATTTCTCTCTCCCACGGTGCACAAACAGAAGGCCCTCGGTGGACCAATTAATACAGACAGAGAGAGCAGTCAGCGATTTCCTGGGAGACCCTCCGACTTCACCAGCTTCCACTATCTCAATCTGGTCGCCATTACAACCACACTTATCTAGATTGCATCAGGTTGCCCCTCTACAAAACTCCCAAGCTCCACTCCTGCGATATAGCTACCACATGGTGGGCATTTTGCTGAATAGCTCCTCCGCAACAGGGCTGTCCCTTTAAATGACTCAGATTAACACAGATGGACTAGTGTCTATCAGAGTCCTACTCAAATTCAATATAATCTATACAGATACGGAGTCCCTGTAACTCTCTTTAAAGGACACGTTTCTTTTTTGTGTGCAAACAACTGTAGTCATTCTGGATAATGTGATTATGTGCAATCAATACGAGTTAGACGTTTCCCAACTTCCACTCTAAACACAGACGCGCTGCTCAGTGGACAAATCTATTTGAGGGTACATCATGAGTGTCCCGTCAATATGCAAATTCAGCACAACTGGAAATAAGCCTATTGGTTTTTGACAAAATCATAGTGTCCTAGAGATAATGAGATGGAGGAAGGGTTGAAGCAGCAGGTATGGAGAGAGAGAGAGAGAGAGAGAGAGAGAGAGAGAGAGAGAGAGAGAG
>NW_022280048.1:1491887-1586614 GCF_004355925.1 Anarrhichthys ocellatus | reverse complement strand
AGAGAGAGAGAGAGAGAGAGAGAGAGAGAGAGAGAGAGAGAGAGAGATGCAAATCCCATGGCAACAGCAACCAGAAAACAAGTCTAAAATAGGGGGCAGTGTCCGCTATTACTATAGCAACAGGAGAACCGCACATTCACTCAGCTTCAGGATTTGCTGAAATGAGAAAAACAAGGCTGTGTTTCTCACATAATGATTGACAGTCATTACAAGTGATATTAAATCGGTTCCGCCAGCTGCTTCTCGCAAATGAGCCACGGAAATACAGGATTGTCAAAGTATGTTATGATAACACTCATTCTGTGTTGCAGAAGTAAAATGAATATATCCTTGAATACTTGAATAAGATATCTTCCATTATTCACTGACTCGGTGTTGTTTCGTCAAACAATGACCTGGTGTAGTTGAGACCCACATAAACTGACAGCTATTAATTACATTTACAAAGAAAGGAAAATTAAAGCATGATTTGACATATTTACAATTAAGTAACTAAATAATAACACAAAGAGACATGTCTGTGGTGACAACATGACTTCCTATGATGAGCATCTTTTCCGCCTGGTATTTAACGACTTAAACTCTCATTTAGTTTGCTCTGCTGCATAATCAGTCTGACTTGATTACCACAAGCTGTTTGGTAAAACTGTGACACAAAAAGCTTTTCTCAGCTTTAAAAAAAAAAAACTGCAGCACCGATATCCACACCCGGTTTGTTTACCTGAAACATGTGCACAGTCTGCACTGCAGGAAGAAGAAAAAAAAAGATAACAACACAGTGATGCTTTGCCTTGCCTACCGCTGACCAATCAGGTTTCACTTGTAGCAGAATCCAACCAATGACAGACTGGCAGCCTGTGCACGCGCAGCCAATCGCTCTGAACATGGACCACTGATGCAACGGCGATGCAACAGACGTCTGAACAACAAAGTGCGCTGTGAATCAAATAGTCCCTCGTCAAAACAATACCATGCCGCATAGTAAAGTACAGTCTCTAAACTGTAGTGGTGTGTATTTGAGAGCCGAGTCCACGTAAACTAAGTCCATCATCTGGGTTTGGATCATTTGTAACTTCCTGTCTCTGTAGCAACAACGGGTTATAAGAGAAACAATACTAGTTGTAACGCGTTACATAATGTGAGGACTTGTCGGATTACTACCGATATATCAACACTACAGCTAGTCTGAACAAGATAGGAACTACTTATTATTTCCCTCCCGCTTCTAACTTTCCCAGCTTCATTAAATCACAGACCATGATTTAGTGTTTAGTGTTGATACTTTACATCTAGGAGCTGGACAGTCACTGCAGCCCACGTGGTATTCTTTTACTACCTTTCTATTTACTTTTTCCGGTTTTGTTTCCTTTTTTACGCAACGCGTTAAAGCCATCTCCATTGTGTGGCTGTATTACAACAGCAAGCCTATTATACGAAATCACAACTAATCATACTTTATTAACGGTGGTACTTTTGAAACAAGCACGAAAGGAACGAGTACTTTACTGAGTAGTGTACTTTTACAACAGAGAGTTTGTGGGACGTCCTTCTGTGAGACGCGGAGGGTGGGGGCGGAGGGATCTACGCTCAGCAGCACGGTGACGCAGTCGGTTGCTAGGTGTGAATGAACTGATGCTTTCTCACAATTAAAGCAGCCGCTCAGTTTACAGGTCGACCACAACAAAGCAACAACTCGTCCTTCTTCTTTTTGTTGTTGTTGTTGCGCTGTCCCGGATACCGCGAGCTGAAACATGGCTCTTTAAACTCGCGAAGTTGTTGGACCCGATAAGAAATCGTGCTCCGCACCCTACGTGCTCTACCTTTTTCTCTGCAAGAATGGAGTAAGTGAAACTCTCTCTACTATGCACACACGTCGGCTCCGGTTTGTTTCTGCATCGCTGTGTTTGCTGTATATCTGCTCGTGTGTCAGACGTAGCGGAGCGGTCCGTTCTTATGCTGGCTTATCTGCTTTATACAGTTTATTTTATTTTAATATCTTCTTTTAGACCATTTGCCTAAATATTTAATGCTTCTTTAATGGCGTTTAGTCTGTTTTGGGTTGCTTTGATGACAGGGACAGCTGTTACACGTATAGCCTCCAGCCTATGTTGTTATACACCGGAGAGCATCACATTTATGTCACTTTCAGCATGCATCGGGTTTCTATTTAGTTATCGCCACCTATCCCGCTTCAGTCGTCAAACAGAAGTGATTCATTTAAAAAGGGACATGCGATTAGAAGCAGCTGATCTGCTTTCTCACTTTAGAGAGTTTCTGTAATCTAGAGTTAGCAACAGTTGGGCCGTTGACAGCGTTACGAGGTCCCACGTGCTTTGAGGACGTCAAGTGCATTTTGCTTTTGAGGGAGTTCAAAGCTCAGAGGACACAGATGTCATGTGTGTATCACTGACTTTGTCAATTCTGAGGGTTGGTTTTTGAAAGTGTTCATGATCCATTCTATTTTAAATATTTGATATTTGATGTAAATATTCATGTTTTGGAAAGTTATTTCCTTATAGCTAAAAAAAACAAAACCCATTATTCTTACATGATGACCTGCAGGCGATTTCTTATTCTTTATTTTATCTCCATCAACAGACAGACTGCTGTTGAGAAACTTGCTGAGGGCAGCGAGTGTGATATTCCTGATATTCCCGGTCGACTGACTAAGTTGCATCTTTTTTTCTTCGGCGGCATGTTTCTGATCCACGTTTGTGTTTCCCCTCCAGGTTTCATTATGCTCACCCAGCCCTGCTCTCTGTGGCCCATCTGTCAGACCCCTCTTGCCCTCAGCACATGCTCGGACTTGGACTGAATCAAAGCGCCGACAGACACTATGATGGCAACATCAGCTCCTGTTTGGAAGACTCTTCGTGTCTGCCCGGCAGACCCCCTCGCTCCTTCTCACCCACAGGCTAACCACAGCCAATCACAGGGGCGCAGGGGGGAGGTGTCAGAGGAGAGTCAGCACTTAATTGGTGAGTTGCAGCGAGTACGCTTTTTTATATTTTTTCCCATTTCAGGTGGGCTCGGCACTGCAGCACATTCGTCCTTCTCGAACAGTAAGTAAAAAACTATCTACGCCTAGTATGTTGATACGCTACAACTATAGTTTGTAAAAAGCTTGCTTTGCTTTTGCTATTGCCGATCGGATTCTGCCTTCGTGCAACATTGGTCGACTGACATTTTTACAATGTTTGCATGAACGTTGTTATTTAGCTGTGATGTTTTCCTCCACCCAACAGCTTCTCACGATTGCAATTTTTCTCTCTGCCCAATAGGTGATGGTCTCACTGACTGGATGACGGAAGAAGTGGATTTCTCCTCGTACCTCCCAAACCCTCCTTCCCCTCCCTCTTCCACCAATGCCTCCCTTCCCCCTTCGCCCCTCCAGAATGATATCCAGGTGCCCTCCGACTTGGAGGTCATGACCTCTCTGCTGCAAGAGGAACTCGCCCAACTGGAGGACTACTTCCTGTCCGAGCCGCTGCCAGAGAAAGGGCCGAGGCTCGCGAAATGCGACAGGGGTCCACTGCCGGCGGGTCCTCAGCCGTTCACTCAGCTGCCATACGCATCATACTCCACATCCAACCAATCGGAATCCAGCCCACTCCTTGTTACCCTGGCAACCGGAGAACTGGACCTGCTGAGTATCTGTGGCGGGCCCATTGGGCGATCCAAAAATCCAAGACACGCCCCGTACAGCTGCAGTCGGCCCAGTGGGTGTGTTAGGAAAAGAGTACCTGACGGCGTGAGGTTCAGCGACGGCTATGACAACAGTTTGTTGAGCTCCAAAGGAAGCAACTCAGGTAACGCATCGGTGACCCTCACAGGTAACTACGACTGTGCCGAGGACGAGCAGCTGGTAGGGAAGAGCTACTGTCTGGGTAGTGCAGTCGAGGTCAGAAGATGTGCCATCCTGCCAAGAGACGACAAAAATTGCTGTTTCGGTCAAGATGTCGTAGGTGGCGCGAAGGTTGTCGGCGGTGGATTCGGCTTTGGCGGATCGCTTAACGTCCCGCACAAGAAAGAGGACCTGCTGATGTACAGCATGAGGGAGGTCAGCGGAGGCACCGGTAGCAACGAGGCGCTGAGTAGCATCAAAGCGAGTGTGGAGATGACAAAAGCCAGTGTTTCGTGGAAGACGGAGAGCGGCGAAGGTTGCTATATTCCAGCGACAGCACAGTCTGAGGCCTATCATAGCTTCTTAAGCACCATCAACGAGCAGGTGAAGTCAGAGAGTCTGCAGATAGGGCAACATGATTTGCACTGTAACTTCCTGGAGGATCAGGGCCCAGAGTGTCTTTTAATGGCTAGGGAGAGTCTGAACCTGGAGTCTTCGGGGTGCAGGCAAGCATGCAGGCTGAAGGAAGACCACTGTGCTTTGAGCTACGAAGAGGACCTCGTTCCAGTCGAAGGCGGCAAGCGCAAGCAGAAGAAGAGAGATCAGAACAAAACCGCCGCTCACAGGTGACCTTTAGTTCTCAGCTCGATTCAAAATGCGACCTCCGACATGATTTCACAGGTAAAGATCTGCATTTAATCTTTTGCTTTCCTCAACGCAGGTACCGCCAGAGAAAAAGGGTGGAGCTAGATTCTCTGGAGGAACAGTTGCACGGCCTCGAAGGGAAGAACCGGGAGCTCCGGGACAAGGCAGAGTCGGTAGAACGTGAAATCCAGTATGTCAAAGACCTGCTGATTGAAGTTTACAAGGCCCGCAGCCAAAGGCACAAGCAGGACACGACCGCCTAACACCGAGCTCCTGCAAGTACATTTAAAGAGGGCGCAACAGGGAGAATGTGGCGCTCTTTGTGTCTGTAAGATTGTCCAGAATTGAATGTTTAATTTTGGGGTTTTTTTTAATGGCGGGTGGGGTAAATGCATGCTTTGCTAATGTGAATTATTTTTTACATTTTAAAATCAACACTATCCAATGCTTCCATTGCTTTCGCACTCTGATCACTTGAGCCTGCACTGTGGCATTGCAATGCTTTCAATGACAATCATGTTTAATAGATCTCTCACTGCCTGGATCTACTAATTGAAATACGGTTATTTCTGAAGAAGCGATGCTCATTATGCAGGTTTAATATCATTAACAGCCTTACATTGGAATTGATGTCAGCAATAGAACTGAATGTTGTTGTTTTTTTACATTTTCAATTTTTTTTTTTTTTTTTTTTTTACAATTACTGTATCGCCCTTTACGATAGTTGAAGTCGTCAAATATGTTGTTGGTGTCTACACATGAAAGTGCATCATTTCATTTTTGAACACATCTTTCAAACCAAATACTTTTCTAGAATAATTTCTCGCCTCTCTTGAACAGCAAATGTTAGTTTGATTGCTATGAATATTTTAGAATATTAGGATTGCGCTTGAAGATGTATTGACTTTTACAACTGCGGAGAGAACGACCGATGTACAGAAGAGCAAGGAACTTTTTGTCATCAATTTAGCAAATATTTTTTTATCATTTTAATGTCGTTAAATTCATTTTGGACAAAGCCTTTGACTTCAGGTTTAATGCAGCCCAAAATATTCAGTCGCTAAAAGGATTTGGATGTTTTGAGCATGAAGTTCCTTAAACATTTACATTTTACTCAGCTTTGTTAGAAATATTACTTTCTCTACTGTATTTAAATTAGTTTTTTCTCCTGATATTTGCATTACTCTTAATGCCCAAATCACCCGTTTCTTCCAGACTAATGTCCAAATTATTAATTCTGTGACCAAAAAAGAATTAGCTAATGTCAGTTTTGAAGTAAGAAGCTTGTATTGTGTTTGTTGCAGTTTGCAACATTTTTGCAAATTATACAATCTTGCAACTCAGGATATACAATTTGTTCTCCAGTCCTACACATGCAGTGGATGATTCATGTTCTTCATTTTACATAAAGATTTCACTGCTATTGACATACAGGTTTTCCTGATGTAAAAAAAAAGGGGTTTCCATATGTACAAATATTGTAACTAGTTGAGTTTTAGCAGCCTCCCTCTGCATGTTTTTCCATAAACGGAGTAGAAAATGTAGAATTTCAGAAATAAAGGGGATTTTTTTTTCTCTAAAGTGCTCGTTATGGCAATACGTTTTATAGGCCTCTGGCTGATCTGCACTAATTTGTAACAACTTTTGTATGTTCAGGGAGTGAAGTGCGTTAGCCTTTTCTTTGTTGAAAATTACTGAAAAAAATCTCATTAGGTTATTTGTTCATGCGTTTGCAGTGTTATCTTTGGTGTAAGAGGATATTGTCGAATTTATTTCCCAATCGGATTTATTGCTAAGGAAATAAGCACTACCGTTACTGTTAAACATGCCTATAGCGAGGATGGATTTTTTTTCTATGCATATTTATTTTAAGACAATCTTGGATACGAACGCGGACTTTTAGCCGTTTATTTAATGTGTTTATTCAGCTTTTGGCAAGAAATTAAAGTCACATTGTTCGACCCTCCTGCGGTGCACTATCAACTCCGATTGTTAAAACCAAAAATATGTGACAGCACATAATAACGCTTTGTAACTCCATGTTCATTTAATCATATATGCATATGTCATTTGTGTGGCGTCAGGTTTTTTTTTTTCCTAAAAAAATAAAGTAAAGTGAATCATTAACTCAGTCCTTTGTGTTCTTTCAGAGGGTTTCTCTCCGAGTTGGTGAATTGACCGGAAATGTTTGTTTTTTACCTACACCGACTGTTGTAATAATCCGAAATTACAATATGCTGTCAAATTTATCTTGAAAACAAGTCGTGGCTCTTGAATGTCATAACTTAATATTTTTTGTAAAAATGCACATTACAAACCTGTAGGGCCTGACGGACACCGACACGCGCTGCTCTCTGATCCGACACGCGGCCCATCATTCACTCCCCATGCGGTCAGAACTGAGACAAACAGCTCCATAACTATTTTTTATAAAGCTATAAATGTCATTATTAAGCGCTTATTGTTAGTCGATGTAAAGCTAAAAAAAAAAAAAAAAGAACAATTTAAAAAGGAGTGAACGTTCAGCCCGACGTTTGTTAAAATGCCGTTCGCAGTTGCAAAATAAAAGTCGATATTATTTATACCACCAAGAATCACAATTTTGCCCCAAAAGGCTTTAAAATCTGTAGACGACATCCTCTATACTGAAACACGACTTTTAAATGACGGGCGCTAACTGAAGTCAACCAAAATGTACAAAAACTACAACCTGAAACTATTTGAATGAAACGTTTATAACTCACCTATT
This sequence comes from Anarrhichthys ocellatus, assembly GCF_004355925.1. Taxonomy (NCBI): domain Eukaryota; kingdom Metazoa; phylum Chordata; class Actinopteri; order Perciformes; family Anarhichadidae; genus Anarrhichthys; species Anarrhichthys ocellatus. Next base: position 1,579,376 of record NW_022280048.1, on the reverse strand, counting down.
TGTAGCGCTTATAACAACCACTGGTGTTTATCACTGCGGAGTGCGAAAGGAAAAAATAAGCTCTTCTCTAATTAAAAAGACATTCGTCTTTGTGGAATTTCGATTCCATTTGAATAGTTTTTTTTTCCCCAACAGCTGGTGTCATTAAATGAAACATCAGATAACAGTAACAACACACTTTGGTTTTATTTCAACACACAGACACAATTTCTGCTGTGCCAACGAAGATCTCCAGAAAGAAAAGTTAGTTTTTATATCCACCGCTATGATTCCATGTATTAAGTCCACTAATCTTTAAATAAAAAAAAGACACTTTATAAAAAATAATAAATGGGACATGAATTCTGAATATAGGAGACAGGAGGAAGGACTTTTGTAATGTAAGGAAGGAGAAGAAATATTTACAAGACATTTAAATGTGCTACCATTCATGTTTATTTGGACTCACTTACAGCTGTCCGATGAGCTGGTGATAGTCACATTGTGGAGCTGCGTGTTGTGAAGCCTGAAGAAGTTTCTTACTGGCGTCGAGGGATCTCAGGACCTTCAAACGAACGCAAAAGAAAGTGACCGACTGGAAAATATTTGTTTACATGTTTAAAGTGATCACACTATAGCACAGAGGTGACAAAACATCTGCAGAGCATTTAAGAATTTGCAATGAACTAAGACTAGAAAACAAGTTTATATAAAAGGAAGGAATGGGCTCAAGGCAATGCTGCTTAAATGTAAATAGTGGTAATTGTTTTCTACCATTAAGAAACTGTCATTAAATAAAAAAAAAGGTCTTTCTATCCAAATTCAAAAAAACTGAAATCCTATTTGTAGCGTTGACCTCTGCCCTCCTGCGACCTGTTCATCGTGTTACCTGACGTATTGCGTCCTGCTCGCTGTACAGGCACAGGGTTGCTATGGCTGCTTGCCTCACTGCATTATGGGAATCCATGCACGCAGCTCTCAGGAGCAGGCTGGACGTGTGCTCCGCCAACAACAGGGATACAGCTCCATCGACATGTACCAGGTTTCCCAGGGCTGCACAACAGTGGCGACGCGTGAAGGCATCGGGGTCAGTGATCAGAGACGTCAGTGGCACCGCCGTCCTCCTGGCTTCCTCTGTCCAACTGCGCCCCTCCTCATCGTCCAATCCCTGTTCTACTATAACAGCCAAATCTCCTGCTGCCTCATTGTGTGCCTTCCCTTCGCCCCACCCTGTACTGTCAATGCCACCCGTTTTAAACCTTGCCCCTGCTGCCATACATCCCAACCAGTTCCCAACCGCCCTGCAAGCCATACGTCGGACAGGCATGCAGGAATCGTGAAGACACTCTATCATGCTTTTGAAAATGTCAGGCTGCAAGGTGTGCAGCGTGGGAGGCCTGAATGGATCTAAGTTTCCTAGAAGTCTGCATGTGGTGGCCCTGATCTGGTCACAAGAGTGAGCCAGCGCCTGGCGCAGCGCCGAGGCTTCCAGGTGAAGCCGAAGGCGGGCGGGCCGGGGGCAACAGCGGGCTACTTGGGACAACAGAGTTAAGAGCTCCACGGCAGAGTCCCACAGCACATCCAGCTGCAGAAAGTCAGCCAGCAGGGAGCTTGCGGTTCTGCGCAGCGGAGTCTGGTGTTTGGAGGCGGCGAGCTGGCTGTCCCTCGGTGGCGCGAAAAAACCACGAGCGTCTTTTCCGAGGCAGGAAATGGAGCGCTCGGGGTCACACAGGAGCAAACGGCTCAGCAGGGAGAGAGGCAGCTCCAACAGCGCAGGAGGAAGAGTCTGAATTACCTGCCAAAGCATGGAAAAAAACAAAAATCACCCAGACAACTCGTCACAGATCAAACAGCCGACAACAAACGGCGCATCGCTCTCGCAAAAGAACAGAGACATTAAGATGTACAGTAGTGTGTGGCTGATGTGAGCCTACTGCAAGAGTTATCCTGCGTTGCATCAGAGGATTGTGTTTGTCAGCAAGGTCTTTATTGGAGCACGGGAAGGCTCTCACCTGCAGGAGGCTCGCCACTATTCCACAACTGTCGTACGACTGTAAAATCGCGGACACGGCGTCTGAAGGAAGGTCCAGAGCGAACGGGAAGCACAACAAGTGGCAGCTCAACACAGACAGGCTGTCAGGACCCGGATCCACCTCGAGTCTCCCAGGACGGCCTTCAGCAAACAAATGAAGACTGGAGGGAACATCATATGATATTGTTAGCTTCAGACGTAGCAGCTGTGCTGCTCTAAGATTGGTGGTACGAATGAAACGGTAAGTTAGGAAATCTGAGAACCAACCAGTCGGTGCCCAGCAGCTGGCCCAGAGTGTACACACATGTTGATTCGGGCTCAGAAAACAGAGCAATGCATGAGTGTGGATCCTCGGTGAAGATGAACAGCGCGGTAGACAAAAAGGAATGAAGCCCTGATGTCAAAAGAAAAGGAAAAAATTTGAAAAGACGCTGTTAGTGTTGTTAAACAATGGTGGACATCATTAGACATGTACGTATATTTACCATTTGCCGAACAGAAGTCTGTGCCTGGTGGTGTCCTGGCTAGTGAACTGCCAATTGCTTTCCATAAATCCAGAAACATTACTGGGTCCAAACTTGAAGAGCTATTTTCCTGCTGTTAAAAGAAAAATCAGGCAAAGCTCAGAGGAAGAAATTGCAGGTCTATCTGGTGTCTATCCAGTCAAGTTGTTTTTAACACATTGTAGTTGTTGTCTGACCTCAGAGAGTGTGTGCAGGACTAAAGACAGGACGCCGTCACAGAGTCCAAAGCCAGAGGGGAGAGAGAGTTGGGGCTGACGAGGCACATGACACAATAGTGGATCAATTTAAACTGGTCAAAGTTGTCAAATTATTGCCAGATTACTTCTCACAGTTTCAGTACCTCATAGGAGTCCAAAAGCAGTTCTTTCAGCAAGGAGGTTAGATTGTCCATATCCACTTTGACGTGAACATCGTGTTGTGTTAACAGAGACAAAACAGAGGCAGCCAGATGCTACAGAAGAGATCACAAAGTCAAATGTGTCACACAACTAACAAGATATATAAACAAAAATAAATCGCCAGTCAGTCTATGAAATGCACAGACTAACTTCAATGAGTGCTCACCGCCAAAGGGACGAGGTCTGGTTCACTGAGGATTGTGATGAAAGGCTTGGTGAACTCTTCTGGTCTACAGGGAGAGAACAGATGATGAGCTGCAATAGTTGATTTACGATAGTCACTCACTGTACGTACAGGGTTCAACTAATTAGCAAGATCAGCTTCAGTGCTAAATCTTAACCTGTGCTCTTCTTCCACCCAGTCACAGTGCTTCTCCCAGTAGATCAGAAGCACAACAATCATTTCTCCATATGCTCGGACACTCCATGGCTGCTGAGTAAGGAAAAAAAGTAGGAAAAGAAATAGGAATACTGTGCCAGGATTGTTTCATTCATTGCTGGATATGGTTCCATTCCTGAGCACTGACCTTGATGACGTGCGAGTTTTCTACAGCATCACGGACGAGGTCAAAGAGGACACGAGGGAGTTCATGACCAACGTGATGCGACTTATCAAGGTCAGAGGTCACAATCAGGTTGCGCAAGACCTTCAGCGGGAGGTGAACCCGCCACGGTTCTTTCATAACGCCACCTGTCAGCTAACCGTACAAAGAAAAAAGACTACATGTTAAATTGTTCGGCGGGAGAAGCAATTTATGCTTGATTGAATATTGTACCCAAGTACCTGAGCTTTAAATGCCAGGATCTTGGATTTCAGTTGAGGTATAACTGCACTGTAATTTAACGGTTCTCTCTGCTGCCTGCTCGGATCTGATTCTTGGGCAAGTTTCTCCCAATAATCCTCACAGTCCACATCCTGAAAGAACAAGACATCATTCATACTATAAGACACATTTTCCTTTAAAGCGTAACTATGATATGTTTCAACAAGGAACTTCACATATTTTGTGTCTAAGAGACTAATCGGGACAACAATTTTAGAAGTTGGTCCAGTATTGAACAAAACCAGGGCTATTGTGCAGCATCAATGTCAAGTAACGTTAACTAAAAGTGCTTTTTGTTGCTACTCAGATTGTATTATAAGTGTTTGAACAACGATTTCAGTATTGACGGTGCGCAGTTGTCCTTACAGCTTGGCTGCCGGTTACAGCGTCTTGTTCAATACTGGACCAATTTCAAAAATTGTTGCCCCATCAGTAACTTACGACACAAAACATGGGAAATTAGGGTCCAGGTTGAAAAATTGACTTTAAGATAGCGAACAGTTTATCTATTACCAGGGCAGATTTGCAGCTGGAAGGGAATATATACTCTACATTATGGAACAAGACACATTTTCTCAATTGGAAATGTCTTCAAGCAGCCGGCACTGACCTGCCTGTGCAGTGTGGTCCGGCTGTCTGCACTGCATCCCTGCACTAGTCGCGGCCCGACCTCTACAGAGGGAAACTCCTGTTCATAGTCCCTGCTGATCTGACCCCTGCGGAGGAAATGACCACAGCCGTGAACACACACCTCAGTCTGTTTTGGTAGACTATTGTACCTTTATTCTGAACTTCCATACACCTGTGTTTGGATTTCACGCAGGCTTGAGTCTTTGGGTGTAGACTTTGATTGGCAGCTGTCATGACCGAGTGTACTGAGGTAACGGAGACCTCACTGGAAGACGGCTTGGCTCTCGGGGATGCTGCTGTTATTGCATAGTTGACCTTATCATTTCCCACTCCGTCCTTCTCTTTCTGTCAAGTGTACACAGAACGGCTTAAAGCTCCTCCATGAATTTCCATGTGACTAATTTAAGAATGAAAAATCAATATGTGACTCACTTTCGCACCATCACCGCCTGCCGGTTTCCCTGTTTTGCCGTCGTCTGTCTGTTTCCTGGCCCTCCGCAATAATCTGCTCCCTCCAGGAGTCGGTACCGTCTTTGCCGCCACTTGCTGAAGTTTCAGCGCCATCATGTCTGGGGTGGGTGTGACTGTCAGAGGGCTGAAAACGCCTGTGTCTGACAGCACTGGGCCAACACATCAACACGGGAATAAAAGAGTTCAAATCAGACATTAGAATAATCTCAAAAACAGACCAGCGTCATGCTCATTTGGCATTTTTTAAACATCACCTAAAACACCATCAGCAACAAAGGGATGTCTCAGGAGGTACGGCCACGACAACCGCTTCTGAGGGTCTTTGGTCAACAAGCCTTTCAGGAAACTCTTGAAGGGAAACATGAGATTAGCACCGATGACTCGTCTATCCGTTAACAGGCTTGTAGCCATCACTGAGAAAAACAGGGACATTTCCTCACTACTTTCGGCTAAAACGTGAGAGTTTGAGTCCCCTGAAGTGCTGTTTACCTTCTGTGGCAAAAAAGAAAATAAATGATACATTTGACTACTTTTATGGCAATAATAAGAGGAGAGCTCCAGATTTAAGACATTTGTTTTTGGGGTCTGGTCAAAATGATCTGAACTGGGCTGCGGGTGTAGAGGTGGTACTTGGACTAAAACCTCAGTATTTCTAAAATCCCTTTTATGGTCCTGCCCGTAAGCACAGCTCTGGCCACCTGGCTAACGATTTGAACACGGTGCGGATGTTAGCTTTGACCTACACACGATGCAGCACGATCAGACTGTAGCTAATGTATACTGTACCGTGCAGGTGTCGCTCATAGTGTCTGGCCATTTGACTGGGTTCCTCACTATGAGCTGCACCAGGTGGAAAATGGAGTTGGTGTAGAACGGAGGCGCCCCCGTGTGGAGTTCATAAAGGATGCAGCCCAGAGACCAGAGATCAGCAGTGTGGTCATACGGCTTCTCCTCCACCAGCTCAGGAGACATGTACAGTGGCGTTCCCTTGATGGAAGTCAGCACCAAGGTGGAGACGCTCATGGCCCTCGCAAACCTACGGCAAGATTGCATCACATGTAGCTGATCTTCGTGGTATTTGAGCGATGCAGCTACTTTGTCTTTAAAATAGCTACCTACCCAAAGTCACACAGTTTCACGACCCCACTTTTCCCCAACAGGATGTTCTGTGGTTTCATGTCCCGATGAAGAATGCGATGGGAGTGTAGATAATACAGAGCCGAGACCAGCTGGCAGGCGATCTCACGGACCTTGGAAGGAAGTGGAAGAATGATGATCATGAGAAACCATGATGAGTGTGACTCCTGGCATTGCTCTGTACACTGACAGTGATTACCTGGCTCTCTGGTAAGTTCCCATCATCCTCAAGGATCTGGAACAGCTGACCCTCTGCATACTCTGTGACAACCACAACCTGTTACAAACATAGAGAGCGATTATGAACTCACATGGAAAGATAAGTGGTTAGGTGGATCAAATTATGTAATTAGTAGCAATAGTTTGTGAACTAAGCACATGCATGCATTGTTTCTTTGAGAGGAGATTACAGTAGTACCTCAGTTTTAGTCTCAAAGCTGTCAAAGAGTTGAACGATATTTGGATGTTGAAGCCCCCTCATGATCTCAATCTCTCGTTTGAGACTGCGCAGCTCCTTTTCAGACCGACCCACCTTTGGCATGAACTTCAGAGCCACCACCTAATGGACACGCAGACACACAGACGGTGAAACGACACACGGCTGAACAGTCACACAGCTATCAGACGGTTCAAACAAAAGCCACTCACCTGGCCGGTAAATCTTTTCCTTCCCTTGTAAACTCGACCAAATGAGCCCTCTCCCACCAGCTCCAAGACGTGATACGAGTTCATGTCGACGGTTAACGGCAGGAGGTGAAAACAACGTATCCGTTAGGACAGTAGACGAGCGGTTGTTTCATTCCTTACGTGACAGCACAGGATACGTGTGTACTTGTACACACAACTTTGAACTTCCCAAATCCTAGCCGAGCTATCCTAGCTAGCAGCCTAGTTTACATGCTAATGTGAACTAAACTTTGCACAGCTTCGTGTTGGACTTTTTTGGATACGGTGACAACTAAAATGATTAACGCTCGAGAGCAAGTAGGTTAGCCAACTGCCGTTTCACAAAAGTAGCAAAAGACACAGTTAAGTTTGACTTCATGCACATTTATACTCGTGGCCTTTCATATAAGTATTTTATTTCCGTATTTTAACAACAAACAGTTGTTTAAAGCATTATTTAATATTGTTATACAAAACTCAAAACTGGCTATTGGGTGGACAACACGCAAGCAGGGGTCCTTAGCCTAGCAACCACTGTTGCGTTCCTGACAACGGGCTGAGAACGGACAACAGAGCAGGCAGCTGGCTGGAGGGGGACGTGGTCTTAAGATGAGCCACTTATTTAAACACAAAATGAATTTGCTGCACATATATCCATTACACAGTATTGCACAGATAACAGATTTTTAGTTCAACAAGTCTGCCTCTCAACCTCCCCTCCTCTCCTAAACCCTCTTTCACCTGTCTGTGGTTCTCCATGTGCCTCCGTGATGGTAGAGGAAGTATTATTCAGATCCCTTTCTCAAGTAAAAGTATCTACACAACAATAAAAGTCCTGAATTCAAAATCAGTAGAAGTATAAATGCAAAATGTAGGCTACTTGATGTAAAAGTAGCCAACTCATGCAGCATGGGCACATTCAGAGTGTTTTATTATGATGATTGTGATTATTATATCTGGCATTGTTGATTATTAAAACAGATAGGCTACATTAGATTAAATTGATAAATACAGGTGGTATATAACAAATCAATATATTTGAAAGGGGGATCACATGTTCTCTAAAAAAAGGTTTAATTTGCAAAGTAAATAGTAAATGCAACTGAGTAAAACAATATGTCCCTCTGAAATGTAGTGGACATATACCCTAATATATGCTGGCATTATCAGTAATTCATAATCATACCAAAATATAGTAGCCTACTTGCATTTATGTCATCAGTAATAATCAGACTACACACAATCCCAGTTCCTGTGCTGTCCACCAGATGTCGTATGCGAGTTACGGACAGTAATCGACCTGACCACGACATGAAAGCTGAATCACAGCAGCTGTTCCTCCACAGGACTTCAGCTGCAATATTATTGGGACTTGTGTCACGTTCATCTGATTTTAACATCTCTGTAATATTATTGCAGCCCACTGATGTTGCATTTAAGATGTAGGTAATTAAAGCACCCTTCTTAGTTATTTATAATAGGCATGAGCGTGCTGCTATTTATGTGAGATGAAATGTATTAAGTGCGTCTCCGCAATGTGGGCAAGAGTGTTGAGTAATAACTTGCATATTGTGCGGCGTCAGGCCGGGTCTGAGTGAGACATCTGATAATTCATCCCAGTGTGTTGGGACATGATGATAGGCCTGCGGTTTGCTGAGTTTCAAGTGGCCGCAGAAAAAGTCGTGAGCTGAGACGCGCGTCCAATGAGCGCCTCCAAAAACGGCCCCCCTCCAAAAGAGAGATTGAGTTTCCATAATTTTTTTTTTAACACATGACGAAAATGCATAAAGTCCGCAGAAGGCAGCAGTCGACTCAGCATACACAGGTGGAGAATGGGTCATGACCAGGAGGAGTTTGCACTGAATGGACTTGTACGACCTGCATTGTTTTAGAGTCCTGCGCATTGGATTATGCTCTTCATCCTGATCTGTGGTTCTCACCGCATCCATTGATTTTGCGGGTTCAATACCGTTTTCGTTTTCTCTGATGGTCACTGCATTCTTTATTGAACACAAACATCGTCATGTTTATCAGAACAACTTTTCTCCTCTGCTTTGTGGTTTCACTCTCAAAACTTGTTCGTAGCATGGAAACTGAACTTTGCTTCCCCATTAGATTGGATAACCACAAACATGACAGGAGGAATTTTGACAACGACGTGGGAATCCTAAATGGAAAATGTGTTTTAAAAATACGAGCTTTCCAGCAGGAATTTGTGATCGACGTACACCAGGACTCGAATTTCATTGCGCCTTCCATTTCTAACCAAGATGCATTCTGGCTCTCCAACACCGATGTCTCCACTGACCTGAGCCGGTGTTTTTACTCCGGATATGTGCACGCTGACCCACATTCTTATGCCGCTCTGAGCCTCTGTAAGGGTTTACGGGGTGCATTTGGCTTCCAGGGCTGGGAATATTTTATCAGCCCGGTGCAAAATGACACCACAAGCGTGGAAGGTGCGCACATCATCCGGCGCAGAACCAGCAACAACCTGAAGCTCAATTCAACCTCTAGGTGCGCAGTGGACAGCGACATAAATCTCCAAGTTGCGCAATCCTTGGAGAAATACAAGCGACTGCAAGATGACAACAATGTGACCGAAACGATGCTGAAGAAGATGGGGAGAACCAAAAGGTTCGCTTCCATCCCCAGGTACGTGGAGACGCTCGTGGTGGCGGACGAGTCCATGGCGCAGTTCCATGGAGACGATTTAAAACACTACCTCTTGACACTGATGTCAGTGGCAGCGAAGCTCTACAGGCACCCCAGTATTCTCAACTCCATCAGCATCGTGGTTGTGAAGATCGTAGTTATATCCGAGGAGGACAAAGGACTCAAGGTGTCCGGGAACGCAGCCATGACGCTGCGAAACTTTTGCACTTGGCAAAAAAAGATGAACAAAAACAACGATAAGCAGCCAGACTACTGGGACACGGCAATCCTTTTCACCAGACAGGTAAACAAAAAGGGATTCATCTCAGTTCACGCTGCAGGGTCTGAAGAAACACAGGAGAATGTGTTATATTAGTAATGCGCAATTACGCACAGAAATGCGCAAATCTTTATTTAATCTGTATATGCTCTAAAAGAATGAGGCGATGATAAAGATAAAAAACATCCAGTGTCTTTTGTGTGTAAGACATGATTATGTTTGATAAGCTATGAATTAGTTTAGTTCATCTCTTATCAAACATAATCACTCCTGCTGCATCAGGTTATTGGTTTCCTCTCAAAACACACTCTCCATGGCACTCAGTGAATGTACAGTCCACCAATACCGTCACAGCTTCGACATTGAGGCTGGGTCAATAAGGAAATGAGCAATAGTCTCTTCATGGATCCTGAGAGGGTAGTTTTATAGACTTGGAACCCACCTCCGAGTTCTCGCAGCACTCCCAAATATTTGGCAGATGACACCGGGTCAGAGATGAAGTCATTACTCACACTCATTCGTCGGTGTGCAAACCGCTGATCAATGATGAACCGTCTGCTCCGTGCATTCTGGCTACTTTGATTTCATTTCGACATTGAATACTTTGAATAAAAGTTGACAAATCAAATCAGCAGGTATATATTTAATTACTGAGAATTGTAATATTTGGATACTGTTCAGTCTGCAGTCAAAGGGCCAACTGCAGATGAAAGAGTGGGAATGAAAGAGTGAAACGGTATAATGTGCTGAATTACCTTTGTGCAATGTCACTAACATGACCCGACACATGATCGTATTGCAGACCTCAAACGAATGCTTGTTTTGACTGCAACTTTGCCAAATTTCAGTGCCACCAGGGATGCATTAGTCGGAAGTGTCCTGTTTCTCTCAGCATTTCCCATTCCTCCTCCAGCTGTGGGTTTTCCAGCCCTACCCACTGCCTCGCCTGCTCCTCATTAAACAGGCCCCTGAAGGGAGGGATGGAGGGAGCGGGGGAGTGATGTAGGGGGGGGGTTCCTATGTGCATGTCAGAGATGTCACATCCCTCCATGTTTCGGCCCCACCCGCTCAACCCCAGTCTGAAACAAGCCGCTCCGGAGGGGCAGTCCTGCACAGCTGCAGTCCGCCTCAACAGCTGCATCTTCACAACACATTCTTCACCCTGTCACACACTTCCTCTCTCATTCATTATTTTTTGCCGTAACGCTCCTACGGCATGCTCTTCCTGTTTAGGCCATGACATCGCAAAGATGGGCCGCATTTTCCATAAAAGTATTTCAGCTACATAATCCAGGGCGTTAGCAGGTTCTGCGATCATACGCTCCACGTGCAGAGTTTGTGTTATAAACTCTGCAGCCAGTTTAAAATGACCCCATTCAACTGCACTGGAACTGCTTGGAGACGGTGAGTCACACGGCTGTAATCTGCAATATAAAGCAGTGAGACAGACGTCAAGGGATTCAGTCATTGTTTGAGTGACACGGTTTGAATTACATTTTTGTCAGCTTTATCTATGAATACAAATAATATTCAATCCATCAGAAAGAATTCTTTTTCACAAACAAATGTACAAGATTGTTTCGGGCTTGCCGACATCATGTGCAAAACATCCAGAATCTCAACACTTGAGGTGCTCCAGTAAAGTACGAGAGGCCAGCGAATATGATCATGAAATCATGCTAAACCGCCAGATTGTGTTTTTGAAAATCGGATGTATTTTTCTTTACCAAACCTTTTGCCATTCAGGCCTCTAGTATGCATACAAACAAGTTCACCCCTCCCAGACTGAAGGTACTTATTACATATTCACACTTTAACTTCATATATCAAATAAGGCGTCTGCACAAAAGGCCCACTGATAATGGAGCATTCTGCTCAGCAGATCGCCAAAGGTCAAAAAGTCAACAATAGTCCACCTGTTGATTCACGACTTGGTGACAGAAATTAGTCGGTTTAGTCAGTGGTGTTGTTTCGGTTTACCATGGCTTTCAATGGGCATTTAAGGCACGTCTATTGTTTGCCGTTTACCAGCCCACAGAGTAATTTGCTGGTTTTATGAAGACCAACTCGGTGTTGTCCAGAGGCAACTGCGGTTGTCTTTAAACTCTATAGCCAGCATGACTGTTGTGTAAAGAATGTTGGAAGTTTTTCAATTCATTAAGTTACACACAAAGTTTATTGTATGTGAACATCCAGTCTTTAAAGACAAAGTCTGACTGTAAATCTGAAGTATTTAGGTTTTAGCTTGTTTGCCTTTACTTACGTGATAGATAATTGGTTGAGAAAGAAAAGAGTACACCCAAAAATGTCTCGTGCACTTTGTAAACCGATACCGTGTTATCAGGCCTATTTTTCCACTCCTTTTTGTCTTGAGTTTAAAAAGTACTAGCTGAAACTCTCAGCAACGTGATAGACGGTAACGTGTCAGATGGCAGTTAAATGCATTGAAATCTGTACACAAAATAAAATGGAAATATTCCTTTGCTGAGATAACTTGCATATTGTTTTTAAATTGTAGAAACACACACAAAATGCAAAGAGATGACAGATGTGAGAAGTAGGTCAAAGCAAAGAACAAACTCATTGACACTGATGTTTCTTCTCCCATCTTCTTTTGCAGTTTTTTTTATTTTTTGCTCATAAATGGCCCAATCGTTCAGATGTCGTCTGCACACATGAGCACATCTGGCCTAAATTTGCGCAGGCCAACAATTGTGGGTTTTGTGGTTTATTCTAGGAGTGATTTGTCATAGCACTCAGGGTCTTCACTTGGCTCGGTGTACGTCCAGCGCAGAGGAGGGTTGCGAGGGCTGTGTGGCATTAACCCAGTGCTTTGCTTTATCTCCAGCAGCTGACCTCCATTGGTTTTCTGTGTTTCTGGGGTTTGTAGAGACAGAGCTGTTTAGGAGCCAGGCAGATGGGCGGGTTCTCTGTGGCGGTTACTGCAGAAGTTGTCCTGTGATTAGTAGGTTCAGCTCCAAATGGATGCTCGCTAAGATTGGGGTTTTTTAAAACCTTGCGGTGGAGAAATAGGTCATCTGGAAACTCTGCTCTGGCATGGAAATGTTATGATTGGGGACAGTTGCATTACTTCATAGAAGACGGTGTGCTCTAAACACTGTTGCCCACTAAAAACACTTCAAGACTGGGTGGTGGAAAGCCTGACTTAACACTATCGCATCTTTTCCTAATCTCTAGAAAAAAAAAAAACTTTCCTGTCATGAGAATATAAGGATAAATCCAGTTTGTTGCAACTTGTCTTATGTTTGTACTTTTGGCCAACGCTCCTATTGGCATCAAGTTAATTGCTGAATGGAACAAGGAGACATCACTAAAAAGAGGTCAGACAGGGCGAGAAACGGAAACAAATCATGATCAGACAGGTTTCAAACAAACTGCAAGGTCGAATTTTTCTAATGAGATTACAATGTTTTCACAACACACAGAAATGAAGGCCAGTGTTACAAAAATCCAGACTCAAATTGTAATAAACAGTTATTACGTAAGTGCCTTGTTTGTCTGACTTTTTCTCTAACTCTGATATGAACTCATATGAATTAATGCAAAAAATATAAAATATATATGTAATTTCTTTTGTCCAGGACCTGTGTGGAGCTTCCACCTGTGACACTCTTGGCATGGCAGATGTTGGCACCATGTGTGACCCCAAGAGGAGCTGCTCTGTGATCGAAGATGACGGCCTACCCTCAGCCTTCACCACCGCTCATGAGCTTGGTGAGCCCACACCATCCATTATTCAACACGCATTAGTACTGCGACGTTTCCTATAACGTGAGCGCACGTGCACAGTTTACAGATTAAAGAATCCGTGTAATTCGTGACAGACGTCTTGACGTCTCGTTCCCTCTCGGCAGGACACGTGTTCAACATGCCACACGACAACGTGAGGGCCTGCGAGGACGTGTTTGGGAAACTGCAGGACAACCACATGATGTCTCCCACTCTCATTCAGATCAACCGCACCAGCCCGTGGTCCCCCTGCAGTGCTGCCATCATCACTGAATTCCTGGACAGCGGGCATGGTGAGCTTGCACGACCCCTGACCCCTGTGTTTGTCTGCTAGCAGCCCCACGGTTGTGTTTGAAGAGGTGGAAAGTCAAAGTCGAGACAGACGCAAACAGACACTTACAAATCATTGAAGGGTAACTACGCAGATTTTACGCATCAAAGTCCGTTAACACGTTTTGGGGAGCACTACATCTGCATGAGGCTAGCAGCTCGAGGCTACATTAGCCTCTACTAGCATAAGACACCAGCAGTCGAGTTGCATTGTGGGTAATGTAAGCACCAGGTTTTGAGAAGGAAAATGTCTTTGGGTTTGCTGCATCACTTTTGATACTTTTTCTTTTAAACTTTCTACCATCAATCCGACAATGTCACAGGAGAGCAATGCTAAATTGAGAAAGCACTCCTTTAAAGGGCCACCAACAGTGCTTAAAAAACATGTAGTTAGCGGTTAATCACATTAGGAGAACACATATTTATTGTATTATTCATATAATCGGACCTTTTTCTGTTTACGGTTCTGTTAGTCCGTGGATCAAGATATGCAGTTCTTGAAGAGGAGCAGGCTCTCTTTGTGACATTTACTGGGTTTTACTTAATTTGCCTGGGTTAAAAAAAAACTCTTAATCTGCAACAGTCGTTTGAGGTAAATGCAAACGAGAGCATGATTGAATTTTAACATCAGTCTTGCTTCAAGTATGACATCTAACCCTAAACTTGTATAGCACCATGCTCGTAGAAAAGAAAAGCAAAGCCAGAGAGAAATTCATTCGGTTGGATGCGGATTGTTTGCCAAGCAGGCCAGACCGCAGGACTAAGCCTCGGAGCAAATGCTAAACGTTTATTTTAAAACTGCCCCCACATCTGTCCCAAATTAGAGAGCTTGTTCTGGGGAGAGTCGCCACAGTGGTTTGGACAGAGAGGTGTATCTGCCCAGGGTTTCCCATGCAGGTTTACTCCAAAAAGACACACTTCTTTCTGTGTCCAGAGATGGTCTGAGAACAAAAGAACACAAACTGGTCCAGAGCGAAGAACATTTTAGACTTGACAGGGAGTCATTTCTATCCAACAATCTTGTATGTTAGTTTCTCCAGGCCATCTGTCATAAATCTACACTTCAAAAAGCAGCCGAAAGAAGAAAAAAACAAAACATGTTGCCACATGCTTGAGGCAGTTTTCATGCAGTGCTGCACCCAAAATTTGTAACCTGTTCATTTCCACACACACACACACACACACACACACACAATACCAGCTATTGTTTTCAATGATTGCTCTTTGGAGAGAAAGAAGAAGAGGTGAGGCTCAGCTTGTTCAGCGTAGAGTGACTTGTTTATATTGGATTGTATTATCAGTCAATCAGTGTTTCTCTGCCAAATTTGCAATGAAATGGAAATAGTTAACTAATTTGCCACCGGTTACAGCTCATTCACTCACTGCTTGGTTATGAACTCACGCGACACAAATGGCATGATAAACACTTCAAAGCGAGTGCACATAGGTTTAGTGCAAGTGCTTGTTTTGGATGTGTAAATTCCCCATAAGGGTTGTGTGAAAAAACAACCACCTCCTGGAAACCTTCTCATCCAGTGACGTTGATCTTTCATGTTTCCAAGCACTTGCTCGTCAAACTCTTCCTATTATCAGCCTGTTCCTGGAAAAGTTTCTGGTCGCCATTTGTAAATGGAGTCCTTTGACCTTTGAACTGCTCGCTTGCCATATGTCATTTTGGTTTAAAGTTATAGGATTTTAAACTCATATCTAAAAAGTGAAGATTATTCATAGTATAACTTTATTCCTGGGTGGGATCACACATGAGAGGAAGAGCTTGTGGGTTTTTAGGGAGAAGTTAGGATGGGGGTGAGTGGGTGGGGGGTGCTCATGCATGTGTGTGGTATGTGGCATATGCTGAATGCACTGCATCAGGCTGAATTTTCACTTCAAAGAGCCCAAATCACCAGGGCAATATCTGTTTACTGCCTCCAACCAACAATCCCATCCACAACACACACACACACACACACACACACACACACACACACACACACACACACACACACGCTTAATGAAAAGGTTAGTGGAAATATTGATGAAGAAATGCACTGTTTTTCATGATTTTGTGGGAGTATTTTGGTGAAATGTTGGCTCTTACTTTAAATGCGTGTTGAGTGCTCAAAGGTGGACAAGACAGGCACTGAAACCAGAGATAACAGTTGCTTCATTGCGTTGCTCACCGAGTCTCCCTCTTGCAGGGGAATGTTTGCTCGACCAGCCTCCGAAACCGTTGGTCCTCCCCGACGTGCTGCCGGGAACGTCCTACATCCTCAACCGCCAGTGTGAGCTCGCGTTTGGAGAAGACTCCAAGCCCTGTCCCTTTATGCAGCCGGCGTGTGGGCGTCTGTGGTGCACAGGGAAATCCAACGGCCACCTGGTGTGTATGACTCGTCACTTCCCCTGGGCGGATGGCACACACTGCGGGGACAATCAGGTCTGCAACCAAGGGGTCTGCTCTAACAAACGGGTCCGAAATGTGAAGGTAAGGCTCACAAAAAGACAGCGTTCTTGAGATAGATGTTTACCTCGACTGAGGTGTGATTGAGGAACGGCCTTTAAACCACTGGTTTGTGCATTTCCAGGTGGACGGACGCTGGGGGAGGTGGGGCCAGTTTGGCTCCTGCTCACGCACATGTGGAGGCGGCGTCCAACTCTCCAAAAGAGAGTGTAACAACCCGGTTCCGTCAAATGGGGGTAAATACTGCCAAGGAGTGAGGGTCAAATACCGCTCCTGCAACCTGAACCACTGCCCTGATGCAGGTACGAGGCTCTTAGCAGACAACTATGTCCAATGGCATTTTTTCCCTAGCGTCCCCCCCATTTCACCTCGTATGTTCTCCCTCTGTGTAGGTAAGACTTATCGCGAGCAGCAGTGTGCAACCAGTGGCCGCAGTTTTAACAGTAACCGCATCGACCCCTCCGTGGTGTGGGTACCCAAGTACTCTGGAGTGTCCACCGACGACAGGTGCAAACTCATCTGCAGGGCTAACGGCACTGGCTACTTCTATGTCCTGGCACCCAAGGTAAACAGCAAGTTTATTTTCTTCTTTGTCTGAACAAAATTCAAAGATAATGTGATAGGTGATTGGAGAAAAGTCATGATAAATTAAGGTTTTGAGATAGTGTTAGGAGATAAGTTAGGAGAACATGAATAAATGTCAGCCAGCTGCCTCTGGTGTAAGTGCAAAGAGTGAAAGAAGGAATGAAGGAGAGGAGGAGAGTTTCACTCTTTCAGATAGCAGGGTGTAGAGTGAGCTTCAGCAGCAGTGAGGCCGGGTTCACACTTCGGTCCATCATACCGGCTCAGGAAGAGCAGATAAGAGTGCTCAGGGGACACGGAGCTCTGAGTCACGGAGCAGCTGGATGTTTTAACCATCTAGTTGTGACTTTGAACCAAAGAAACAAGTGTACAGTATTTACTGTGGACAGTTTAGTTTAAAATGTGAGCGGGAAGTGAGGCTTACTTCAGATTGTATCTTACATCTTCCTGCGTGTTCACTGTAAAATACATTTGTCCGTAACTAGTACATTTATGAGGCAGAATTTCAATGTTTATTTTGTCTGCTGGCCTATTTGCCTAATTTAGAAAAAACAGGACAGTACAGTATATGGAGAACTGTTTTTATATTTTAATAACCTGGAATAAAGATATAAAGCAAAGTAAATTCACAAGGGACTGTTATATAAAGAGAGTATAGACCCATTTAAAGTTCCTGTTGTGTTTGCTGTTTGTGATAAAGAAAAAAAAAATAATTCTATACTTATAGTATATGAAAAGCTAACCTTGTAGTGTCTTTCTACAAACAAGGTTGTGGACGGGACTCCGTGCTCCCCTGACTCCACAGGAGTGTGTGTCCAAGGGAAGTGCATCAAGGCCGGCTGTGATGGAAAAATTGGTTCCTCCAAGAAGTTTGACAAGTGTGGAATCTGCGGAGGTGACAGCAAGGGCTGCAAAAAGGTGTCGGGACTCTTTACAAGGCCTGAGTGAGTAAAATCCACATCGTCATGGGACATTGCTAACGTCATTCCTACCCCCCCGCCCTTATTTAAACATGATAGCATTATCAACTATTTACTATTTTGAGCTCTCATTGACTGCAAAATGTTTTGGCATGCAGGCACGGCTACAATTTTGTGGTCTTGTTACCGGTGGGCGCAGCCAACATAGACATCCGTCAGCGAGGCTACAAGGGAATGAGGAGCGATGACAACTATTTGGCGGTTAAAAACAGCGAGGGCCACTACCTGCTCAATGGGAACTACGTGGTGTCGGCTGGAGAGAGGGACATCATCATACAGAAAAGTCTGCTGCGCTACAGCGGCACATCCGGCCTCGCCGAGACCCTGCAGGCCGTGAAGCCCTTGGGAGAATCCCTGACTGTGGAGGTGCTGTGTGCAGGCCAGATGACGCCGCCTCGCATCCGCTACTCCTTCTACCTCGCCCGTCAGACCAAGGAGGACAAGACCCTGAAGAAAGAGGGGCGCGTAGACTCCCACAACAGTGTCCTGGCTGAGGACAGTGTCAAGGAGAACAGGGGAGACACCCTGAAGAAGTCTTACGGAAAGGAGGATCCTGCTCTCGGGAAATGGATATCCACAGGTTGGGATCGGTGCTCAGTGACCTGCGGCGGCGGGATCCAGAGGAGGATGGTGCAGTGTCTGACACCAGACGGGAAGCCAGGGTCGGACTGTGATCCTTCACAAAGACCCTCGGCCACCAGGGTTTGTGGAGACCCCTGTCCGGAGTGGCTTATTGGGCAGTGGTCACCTTGCTCCAGAACCTGTGGGAAGGGCTTCAAGAGACGACCGTTGCACTGCAAAACCCAAACTGGGCATCTGCTCCCAAGGGACCACTGCACTGGCATACGCAAGCCACAGGAGCTGGACTTCTGTAACCTAATGCCTTGCTAATGACGACAACTTATAAAATACAAATCTTTGTTATGTTTTAAAAGGACTAAATCGAATCCCCCTGCAAGTATCACACACACACACACACACACCGTGTCTGTCGGGTGCAAGTTTTTCCACCTGCATCATGGGAAACCAAGAATTTTGGAAGGAAGAAAGCCGCAGGATGAATGCTGTGAGATATTTTTCACTGCCATCACTCTGACTTCAAAAGACATTGTCAAGGTCTAACTCTGATGGCAAAGTACCATGGTAGAAAGGTCAAATAAAATGTAGTGGGATCCTTTGTACTGTCAGCACAAGTTCCCATTTGCAAGCAATCAATCTAGTTTTGAATCTGAAACCCATTTCATGTCATATTGTTTTAACTGTTGAGGCTTCAAAGTTTCAGTGGAGTCTGATAAATGGATCAGCGAAGCCTTCTGGTTTTCCAAACAACTACTCCAATATACATGGATTGACGTCCATACTTCTTACAGACTGGACTAATACGTAATGCTCACACGATTAACATTATGTGCGATCTTCATCTGCCATTACAGGTGTTTTTTCAGGGAGTCTTTAAACATCTTGGAATTAATTTAAGAAATGAAACGGATCACATCATTTACATGGTTGTACTTTCTGTTCTGTTGTTGCTGCATCTATACAATGCAAATAAAATCTGTTGGTTAACAGCTCGAGCAGATAAAGTTTGATACCAGATTGGATAGATATCTTTAGTAACAACCACTGTGTTTTTTCTACATGTTTTACTCCTGATACTTTCACGGAAACCAACAATAATGATGCAGCCAGCATTGCTGCTCCAACACTAGGAAGTAAGCATTTTCTGCAGACTCAGCAGCAGTCATGGAAACAGTTTGAACTAGAATCTGAAGTCCCATTGGTGGTTTTTTAATGACAGATCTGACGAAACAAAGCAGGCCAGGAGACAATGGTCAGTGGTCCCTGTCAGCTGGTTTGTCCGCCAGCTCAGGGATTTCATCAGGCTGCAACCAACCTAACACTGCTTATCTGAGATCAGCTATAATATAGCCCTGATCTTATCTCCATAAGAGCGACACATGCTGTATTCAATTCCCGCCTCCTGTGTTCAGCGCGTTTGATTGCTTCCTTCATTTCTGTTATCATTCGACCACAGCAATTGTCTTCTCAGTTCATGATGTTCAGCCATGTCGAGTCACGCCTGTCTGGCACAGTTACCACTGTAATTTATTATCAATGAAACGATAAGGCGGAGAGGGGAAGAAAAACTGGCAGGCCCTCCGTTTTGCTGTTTTTTTGGATCGCCTTGTTCGTGGCCCCAAAGCCAGAGCCAAGCTGTTCCTTCTACAAACTTGCTGAAATCCTGTAATCCATTATATTCATGTTTTGTTTCTTAATGGGGCCACATTGTCCAGTCCAACATCCAACTAAAGGATGGATCCTGCGTTAGTTGGGTTATAATTTTTTAATTCGTATCAGCTTTTGCACGTTGTACAGCAAAAGAAAGCTATGACCTACATGGGCTGTATTGTATACTATGTATATATTTATTCAGCTCTGTGCAAAAAATAATGTAAATACTTTTTAAATACTTTTTTTACACAGGCATTTGTAATTGTCTTTGACATCAGTGTATTTATTCCAAAATAAAGCCATTCATGTATAATTACCACTAATACTGCATTTTCTTTGCCCTGTTCTGCAATTATTTATTGTTACTATCAAGGCTCAGTCACAATTTTTTACGTAAATGCAGTTAATTCAAATGCAATTGCCGCAATTAGTAGATTCTACTCATGGTTTGAGCTGTTTATTCGCACCTTTGAGTCCAAAATGGAAATAGCCATCGTAGCACACTAGCTGTGTTGTACCTTTTACTTTTATTTAACCTCCTCTGCTGGAGTAGGCCATGACCTTTATCCACTAAACAGTTCACACACAGTTATGAGACATACACACAGTTATGAGACATACACACAGTTGAGAGACAGGAGAGAAAAATGCCTTTTAAATGAACTGTGTGAACTCAGCGACCAAGCTAAGCTATCGAGCTAGCAAGCTTGCTAAGTGACCAAGCTCATTAGCTCAGACAGCTTTTATTTTCCTCTTCATTTACTTTTTATTGAATGAGATTGTTCACAAAGGTGAACAAAATGCCAGGAGGCACAAAACCTAAAGATAGTTGCCCTTGACTTAGCGCTTCTAGATAACCTTCACATGACTGCTAAATCCTTAATCTTAGTAAAAGGAAGCCACATTTGTCCATAAGCTATATTCCAGAAAGTTTGAGGGAAGGCTAAATGCACTGAAAGCCATTTATTAAGTTAAAGTAAATGCATAGTTTTTGCCAAAAATGTATAATACTGCCAGAGGGAGAACAATTACAGAGCCCATGCTGAGCAAACTTGCAGCAAGGATCAGCATGAAAACTAAAGACAAGGAAGCAGATGAGGTGTGGACTATGAAACATGTGCCAGGACATATGCTTCCTCCCTGTGAAGTATCCAAACCAATCACCAGCTCTCACATGTGCAGCCACAGTAGAAGCACAGAGGTGAGATGGGTGGCCAGCATGCCTTGTAGCAGTTCACCGTAGCCTATTAACTCTACTTTGCCGTGCGTTTGTTTCACGGTCAACATTTTAGAAATGCAACTACTGATATTTTCCACAAAGTTGACGTGGACTCATTCTCCCCCCGTCTGTGTCTACGACCAGTCCAAGAATGCAGCTGTGTGTGAGGAGGTGGAAAATTTGAATTGTGCGATTCTGGTACGATGACTTATGCATGTCTGAGGACTTCGAGAAAAAAGGTCAGAGTCTAGCATAGGAGGTCTTGTGTCAAGACATTTTTTTTTTACTTTTTAAGAAGGAAGTGATATGTCAAAAAAGGCTGAATATTCTGACCTACATAAGAGCAGATAGAGGAAAACCTGGAGGAGAGCCAATGGAAATATTTATTTGTTCACCTCCTTGCCTCTTGCCTGTGTTTATAGTCATATCTAGTTGCAGGTTTGATGGCTATAATTGAGCCAGACTCCTTATCAAAAAGAATGTTTGTCTTTACCGGTTTCTCTTAAGTGACGCTTTTGAATTGGAAAAACAAATCTTTTACATTGGGAGGCCCATGTTAAATTTGAATTTAAAGAGTAACTGCACACTTAAATGTGTTTTTTAAGATATAAACTAAATTATATGACTATACTGTTGTAAAAAAACAGCAATACTGGTGTTAATATAGACATTTCGTAGTTGGGCCCCTAATCCCAGGATGCCCCTGGTGTCTTTCCCTGTAAACCAGAGTGTATTTCACTGGTTTCTTTTTGATTAACCGCCACTGGATGTGTGACGCAGCTATGTCAAGGCAGTTGTATTGCTCAGGACCCCAAGGAAGCACATTGTTTGTTGTAGATTTGATTACCCTTCTGAACAGGCATGTTTTGAACCGTCACTGCATTGATTGAAATGGTAGAAAAAGAGGTTTGAAAAATGTATTTGAATTAGAAAAAAAAGGCGAACAGTAAAATCTCTGCACATACTGCCCTTTTTTAAGCATCCATCAGGTATTTAAAACTACCAAAAGTTTTCATAAAGTGGAATTGGAAAACACTGAACCACCAACACCTGCACCCTCGTACGTGGTAAAATCTGTGTCTTGGACTGGAGGAGCCAGGGTGTCAGAAAGAACTACTCTCACCAATGAATGAGATGACAAACTCTATTCTATTTTTGCAAATCACAAGTCCAGCTTCTTTCACTACTGCTGCAAAGGCTCGACACTGAGCCACAATTTTGTCTAGCTGGGTCAGCCATCAATGCATTTCCTGTTTTTAAAGAAATTACCCATAGCTCCACATTCTTGTGGTGCCATTAATAGTTCCCCTACCAAGGAAAGGCTTATCCCTAATTAGTGAAACCATTATAAACTGGTTGAGACCTTAGAGTTTCTGTAAGTAATTAGGGTGAGAAGCCCAGTGACAAGTTTTCTATGTGGCGTCTTCTGTCTGATCAGCAACACATTTTTGTTCTTGCAGCTATTGCTGAGTCGGATGGACTGCACACCACAGACCATTTTTAAAGATATCCACTGTCAAAGAAGGGCTTTGTACAGAGTCCACGTGATTCTGAATGGGTACATGGAAAGGCCCAATGAGCAGCCTCATTAATGTGCATCTCTGAGGAGGTCTGCTGACTGCAGCAGGAACGGGATCTGTCTGCAAACAACAGTGATGATGGATCCACAGCTGAACGATTCTAATGATTCATCTTAGTGTGGCTAAAGCATGCCACTTTATTGGCACATTTCTGTCTGTTGTGCGGGCGTAGCTTTGTTGACCACCAAACATTATCATCAAGTCAGAAGCAATTATCTGAGCACAGCTATCATTTAGTCCTCTGCTGCCCTGTAGTAATCTAGCAAAAAAAGCCACTTTGAGGGAAAGTTGAGAGGATTCTTGTGTGTACACTAAATACGAAGCTATCATCGGCTAACTGAGCTTAGCACAAAGACAGGAAACAGAAACAGCTAGGCCAACGGCTTTGTCCAAAGTTTTTTTCTGCGTGGGGACGTACGGGGGTAACACGAGGGGATAACACTTGTTATTGGTCAACGTCGTCTATGACTTTAGATTGGTTCGGCTATGCAGGTGTTTTTTACACTCCAATTGATTCCTACCAGTTTCAACAACGAAAACAGAGAGATTGTCTTCAGTCTCTTGCTGAGCGAAGCAGTTAGAGGCTGACTTGTGAGCCGACTGTTTGGGGTCTTCGCCGTTTCCGGGCAACTGGTCCCGACTAAGAAAATAGTCTGACACATTATTGCAATTCTGAGTTTTTACACTTCCAATTTTGTCCAATCGAACAAACAAGATATAACATGTTAATTGTGGTATAACCTTTCCCATCTAACTCTGGTTAGATGTGTCATTTTTCAATCTGGGATCCACTTTTTTGATGCTTACCACTTAACAGTTTCATGTAAACATGGATACACTAGTCATATGGAAACTTTGCAGGACAGATTTCTGATGCGTCTGTTGATACAGAACTAAACCAGTCGGCTCTGGTGACACAATATGATTGCAGCACATTGGCTCAGCTCCAAGCCTAACAAAGATGGTTAGGTCACCAGCGACTGAGACACTCTCCTTTGACCTGGCTTGAGGGGAAACATGTACGAGGAAAAATGGGATAAAGATGGTAACATAAATTCCAGAATCTGCTCTTCTTTTTGTCAACACAGTCTTCTAAAATTAATGTTCATAAGGTGAACATTTTTGGGTCCAATCTGAATGTCTGGTTTATAATGGTTCCTTGAACAAAAGGACAGAAAACAGTCAGCTGCAGGGAGTATTTTGGATATCTGGAGAGATAAAGCCCTCACTTCAGTCTGAGCTTGTTTGTGCTGCATGTCTTTGTGAGGACAGGGTCACTGAGGACATTCCTTTGGCCAGAGCTTAATATTTACTGAATCTCAGAGCATTTAAGACGAGTAATGACCACGTTCTGAACTCAAGCATTTAGTGTCTCGAAGCAAAGCTTCGATAGCTACACGATGCAGACATTTTAGCCTTCATCCGTGATGTTCATGAGATTAGGCCGGTGCGAGTACAGACACCAGACACTACAGAAAATAACAGCCTTTTTAGCTGTTTGCAATGGGAGACAATGGACCTGTTCCCTTTGACGTTAAGCCTGGCATTATAAAGAAAGAGCCGCTGACTGGCATTTTATTTAATCGACAGCAGTGTCAGTACCGAGCCAACAACGGCACCACCCTATAGTTTCAGCTTCAGATGAGATGTGAACTTAAGATGTGTGCTTCGTAGGGCTGTCCCTATTCTTAGTAGACTAACTCCCATATGTTGTCGTCAACTAATCGATTAAATCCACAATCTGTAAAACTGAGTTTCTCCACAAGGAATCATGCAAAAGCACCACTTTAAATCTTGTGTTTACTGGAGACGTGCTCATAAGTTTCTTGGAGATAAGTCATTCGGCTGGAGAAATCAAACAAGCGTTAAAGATGAGTAAAAATGTTTCTTTTAGTTGAAAGTTTGGTGTAATAATCTCAGTTCCTGTGCAGTCTCATAATCTTCTGAATCACTGGGCGTTTCCCAACATCTTGTGAACCCTTAAAGCAAAAGCAATGGCTGACCCTCGTCAGTGGCTGCATAAGTCAAATATGCTCATTGTTAGAGGCCTGGAGTGGTTTAAAAACCTAGCCATTCACTAGAAAGGTTGCAAAGATTGTGGAAAGGTCTGAAAAAATAAACATCTTTTCTGGTTCCTGTCCTGTTAATCATCATCCGGGTTGCAACCCCCAGGTCGGTAACCACTGTTTTAGAGGGAAGCCCTTCTGTTTTCCGACCTCCCTTATTTGTCAGTTTTTGAAATTATGCTGCAACTCCCACCATCAGTTCTCCATATGAACCTCTTAAAAAAAACAAAGTGTCTGTAGCAATTCCACCACATCAAAATGCATACAATGGAAACACTGGAACATGACCATTTATGGTTTATTTTTTTGTTTTGTTACAGTGGAGTTATACGAGCGTCAAGGTGTGTGTTCAGTTTAGTTGTTGCTCAAGGCAAGGGTGGAATGCACATTTTAGTGTTTGAATGCAAGGTTGTTGATATTCAGACGAGCAAAAACTAGAGAGCAAGAATGGTCCGTATGCATCGGCGCATATGCTGATGTTGACGTCCTGTAACGCAGCCAGCTGTACATTGCTTCAGTGCAGCTGTACGATACATAATTTAATGTTTCATTTGAGTTGCTCATCTGAGGACACACCATCGGGCCGAAATCTGGGGTTTCATATTCCATTGACTCGAATCAAGAGGTTTTTAAGGTCCCAGAATGAAGAGAGAGATTAAGTAGAACCATGTGCGTCTTTATGACAGGGGGTATGGTAAGAACCCAAAAGTGGGGGGCTTGTTTTAGACTTCTGACATTTATTCTTCACACTATAATTTGGATCACAAAGACAAACCCAGGCGAATGAAAAATATGGCATCAATCATGGAGCTGTGATCAAAGTCACAGAGTGTATACAGAACACTGGAAGAGCAGGACACGGGCTGGCTGCTTTGGCCACTCATAATCTTACTCATGAATGTTTTGGGTGGTCTGGCCGCTTTGGGTCCTTTGTTTAAGCCAAACTCAGAGCAAGCTTGACATGCCTGTAACATGCTCAGGGAAAGTCCAGTGACTGGCCAGAAAATGACAGAGAGTTACCCTTTGGCAAAAAAACCCAAAAAAAACTGCAATCTGTAATTCATCAGCAGAATGAAAGTATTGCATGTGCATAACGTATTCAAGTTATGGTTTTCATCTGCAACAATGTAGAGCAAATTCTCTCCTTCCTCGGGTTTCTGGCTGGCTGTGCCTCCTGGTTCCAACGGGGGAATGCTAATGATGCTAGCGAGCCACTTTAGGGAAACAAAATGGCAAGTTTTTCCTATAATGTGACAAGTTCCTGGCGGAGACGAGTAATCTGCTGAATTTCAAAACATCACGTTATGCCTTTAACCTTGGCCGAGAAGAGAAGTAAAGTCCTGCTGGCTGCATATGTGCAGCCAGCATATGTGCGTTTGGATTTCGGCCACATCAGTCCGGCCCCGCCGGTCCCCAAAGACCCAGTGAATTTCTCACTGGCTAAGCATCTTGAAGGAAGAAGTGAGAGGATGAAATCACGACGCTATAAATCTATAAAACTGAGACTTTAGAAGGAAAAAAGAACATTTTATTCAACTATATCGCCATCTGAATCAAAATGTGGACTACAACGCAGCATTACTAAAGTTTACGACCACACTTTAAGTCTCTAATCTCTAAATGAGCAGTTGAGAGCTCTAATCATAAGTCATGATTTATGAACAAGAGCAATAAAGGCCAGGATACCGCTAATCCAAACCTGATGTGGGCAAAACAACCTAAAACATGACTGAAAAAACGCACCAGACCTGTTCAAAAAAACACACACGGTCATATGCTGTGGAGTGGATAATATACTCATGTCAGTTAGTGCAGATGCAAAGTAATGTTCTTCTTACTGAGTCAGTATGTAGATTGATGCATCGCCATACAGTCCTTAAGAGAAAACACAAGGTTTTGTTGACTTCAACAGAATAATTACTTTTTCTTTCTAACATTGTGACTCAAACTTGACATTCAGGTCAACATGTTCAGGTCAACATGACATGGAGATGTTCTGGCCAGAACCCAATGAAAACAACACCATAAAGAAAACAAAGAGAGAAACTGGACGAGCTTTTTTTTCTTCCAGCAGAACAATATAAAAGAACAGCAGAGCTGATCCCTCCTGTTGGCTTCTCAGTGGCGGTATCGGGTGAACTGGAATGCGTATCAGAAAGGCAGCGAAAGTGAAGTCATTAATCCTGGTAGGGGATAAATAGAAAATGTCCCTGCAGCTCTCTCTCTCATGCTCTGCCAACGTGTATGGCAAGTGGCATTGTGTTTCCAATCTCCTTTATTTAGTGCTAGTTTTTGGATCACACTTCAGTCACATTAAAAATGAAATCAATATGAAAAAGCTAAGCTTTCAACCTCTCTAACCCTCACACCAAGGGGTGCCAAAACTATTAAGATATAATAATATGTTTGAAAATATATTTTTTCTCCAGTTGCAAATGTGCAATGACTTCTGGGGGAAGAGTGCAAACCAGACATCAGACTTGATAGATTATGTTCAGGTGCACCACTGTTTTTTTTGGTGCTTCAGACTGTGAGCATTTAATCCTGCGAGTCTGATTCATCAAACCAGCAACAGATCATCATTCTCCAGCTGTGAAACTCAAAGATCGACACGAGTAATGATTGATATTACGATGACCGTGAATAATGAGTTTCCCTCTCTCAGGTTTCTATCGGACTGGAGGGGACCGACAACTGTGACGTGGCTGAGAGCCAGAAGACGGCTCGGGGGCAGATTTCAAATAAAGGAGACAGCGAGGAAGACGTAGACAAGATTTACAAGAAGACTTCATGCACTGAATGCCAGTGTGACACATTTTTAATATATAGAATTTAACTCTTCACATCCTAGACAATAAAGGTCAGGAAAAATGCGTTGAAACGAAAAGCATAGAGAAGATAAAGATGTCAGATCATCACTACAACAGAAAACATATGTCATATGAGTTTGAATGGTACAACTCTTAAATTATTATTATATAATGTGTTCCCTAGAAACAGTGTGGTGGTGATACTTCCTGGGAGACCTTGAGGGTCTGTGGTCAAGTGATGAAATGTAGGGAGGCACTTAGCTTTCCTCCTGAAATTGAGCAGCTTGAACAGATCTTTTCTATTTCAGGCTAACTGTCTACAATCAGGCACACTATGATTTGAGCTAAATGCTAACTTAGGCATGTTAACATTGCTCACAATGACAATGCTAGCATGCTGATGTTTAGCAGTGTGTATCATGTTGACCTTTTTAGTTTAGCCTGTTAGCGTAATGACATGTATAAAAAAAGCACTGAATACTAAGTACAGCTGAGTTCTTAGTTCTTACATAGTTCAGATGTATTTAGTCATAAACTAAAGTATGGGACGTATTTAAATGTTTACCCGACGGTGGCAATACATGAAAAATCTGGTGATCACTAAGACATGACAACTCATCCTGAGGGGAA
The DNA here is from genome assembly GCF_004355925.1 of Anarrhichthys ocellatus. Classification (NCBI taxonomy): domain Eukaryota; kingdom Metazoa; phylum Chordata; class Actinopteri; order Perciformes; family Anarhichadidae; genus Anarrhichthys; species Anarrhichthys ocellatus. The sequence goes on along the minus strand of NW_022280048.1, from coordinate 1,551,143 downwards.
CCTGAATGTGTGCACCAAATTTAATGGCAATCAACAAATGCAAACCTCATGGTGGCACTAGAGCAAAAGTCAGGAGATCACTTAAGGATTCATCATCTGGGAACCATGAATGTGTTTGTACCGAGCCAGCTAACAGTTTTGGGAAGATATTTTATACCGACAGGGCCATCCCTACAGCAATGCTGCTAGAATGGTTCAAAATCAACCAAAAAGAAGGGAACCCCTCCCAGGTTGGTAATGGTCAAGTCTTTTCTTGGCCTAACAAAGTATCATCGCAGCTGAACTGAAAGGAAACTGAAGCACAGTGGTCATGAAGTCACAATTCCTCTGCCGTTACAGTTACGAGTTTGTGTTTGTTGTGAAATGTTTCCACTGCGATTATTGAACCTTTCCAGGCAGGAACTAAAAACATATTGACTTACCCCTCGGAGGCATCGATACATTTATAGTTAATGAAAATCTAAGCAGAAAAAACCCAACATGTGGTAATGATAGCTCCTCTTTTATTTTCCTCACAGCACAACTCATTTGATAAACTGTGTTGGGAATAACATAGCCTCAAAAAGGGGGCACCAATATGTTGGGAATGTAAAGGAGCGTGTTTGGGTTATCAGCATCTAAGAAACTAAATTCTTGACATCAATAGAATTATTAATGTCAGGAACAATTATTAATGATTATTAATAATAACGGGGCACCACCCTGCGAACAGGGACCAATAACCAAACGATAAAACTAAGTCTCATAATTAGTGTTCACTCACAATATCAACAGTCTGAGTACCATTACACATTCAGAGTGAAAGTGAAGGTTTAAGTTCGAGCACAGACCACATATATCATCACAATACACATGCACAAAGTAATCACAGACAGCTGCTCTTTAAAATATAACAGAGTTTATTACGTTCTAATACTAATGATCTAGTCAACTATTAAACTAACAACTATACATTCATGAGCACGCTATCTAAAATCAACAGACGATTGAAAAGAGGGGGGGAAGTGTGTGTGCGTGTGTGTGTGTGTGTGCGTAATGGGGAGGAGCGAGGGAACAGCTCAGCGACGTATGACGTGGTTGGGACGTGGTGACAACAGGAGACCCGGCGTCTAGTGCCGATAGCCGTTTAGCACGTAGCTACATTAGCTCAAAGCTGTGTGTGTGTGTGTGTGTGTGTGTGTGTGTGTGTGTGTGTGTGTGTGGATTAGTAAAAGAGAAGGGAAAGGAACAAAACAAAATGAAATAAAACAAAACATTAAGATCCTCTGCGCCGCGCGGGAGTACGGAAGATTGCTCTCTCAGCCAGGGGAGCAAGAACCGCGACTTTGTCTCAGCCGGCGGTTTTGACCTCCTGAACTGATGAGAAGCAACTTCGACCTCACTGCGGCTGTCTCGACACGAATCACAGTAGCATGGAATACACGGTAACTTCTACAGAACACTAGCAATTTCAGGGATCGCCAGTGTTGGTGATCATAAAGCATACACCACGTTATAAAAATGAACAGTACTTTAAGCACACAAACAAGATAAAATAAACACAAATGAACTCTCTCTAACTCTGCCCAGACTCTATTTCGCCTTATGGTACGATGCAATCGTGGTGATTGAGGGGGGTTCTTCTGAGGGGTTCTTCTGAGCTTCGGTGGGCTCAGGCAGCGCGGCTGCGGGCCGCGGGAGGTGTTCTCTCGGTAGGAGAGAATCGCTTCGTCTGGATCACGGATTTTCGCGTCCTTATGGCCGGAGCAAACGAGGCGCTTGGTGGAGAGTGGAAGTTCTTTCTCTCTCTTTCTCTCTGAAGAAGTCTTGCTTCTTCACTTCTGCAGGACTAAAAAGGGGTTCGCTTCGTGGATACGAACAAAGATAAAATAGACAGTTTGGTGAATTCGGCCAGCGAATATAAACTGTTAGACCTAGGATTTGGTTGAAAAGGGAAACAACGTTGGTGTGCTCCCTAGCTCGACGGAGGTCGAAGGGGAAAAAGCATTGAGGGTTTGACTCTCGGCCAATTAGATTGCAGCGCTGCTTTCAGGTAACTTCAGCAACACACAGTTTTTTTGGGGGGAGGAAACTCACACCCTAATGTGAATTTCTTCAGAGTTGGGGTTTGGTGCTCAAACTACAATCAGGATGAAACCTTTGCTTGCAAAAGGGAAGGCCTGACTCTCTTTGTTCCACAGCACATGTCGAAGCCATATAGTCAGATCCCAACACACTGCCCGACAGTCAGCTTGTGGTTTTTGAAGATAATCAATTCTTTATGTCATTTTATGTGATGCTTTCAGAGAGGCTCAAGAGCCACTTGACTGCTGCCTTTGCACATTTGTTGAGGGTGATTAAATCAAGGGCCAATATATTGAGTATTTAAATTCAGCGTCAACAGCGAGGCTTTTTGTTGAAGACACAAACTATATCAAAGACTCAAATAGTAAGCAGGATTCATTGACTAAAGCCTTCAAAAAGGTGCGTGGACTGAAAACACAATTGCATTTACACCTGTGTTCAATGTGTGTATGTATGTTATACATATAAATATAACATTAGTGTTTATCTTCGTAACTATGCAGCACTTGCTGTTTGGTTGCCGTCATAGTGTGATTGACAGAAAACAAAAGACACAAAAACAGTAAGCAGGTGAGGGTCTAACTGTGTAGCATCATCATAGGATGGGTTGCAAATACATAATAGGGCTTTAGTTAGGCTGGGATATCAGTCAGCTGGGCAATTTATGGAAATACAAATTGAACGGAATCCCATAACTATAATAAAGTGTACCTTTAAATGTTCTGGACTGAATCAAAATTCTCAAAAGGGCCAGGAGTAGCAGACTGTGAAGAATAAATCATAACCCTACATTTTCTTAAGATGGTCCCGAGATGATAATCTTCCCATTATTCTATTACTTTACTGCACTCTCAGAATCACTACTGGGAGAACTGAAGGGATTTTGTGGTTTTTCCACATTTAACGAGAGGAGAGAAATGAATCTAAAAAATGATGTTTGTTGCACTGAATGATATCTAATGGAGGGAGGTAGATCTTGTTGCCACACAAGCTTTTCAAAGCTTTTAAGTAATGAAAAGGAAAAACAGAAAAACGCATTGACGCCATGAATTTACAACAGGATGAATTACGATGGATGCAGGTTCAAACAATGCAAGAATGGCAAAAAGCAGATTGTTTTTTAGTCATGTAAATCATAGAAACAGAAAACTAAAGGATACTAGGATTCAGCAGCACCACTTCACGTCCAGAGTTTAAAGAGACACATAGTATAGTTACGAAGCCTTCCATCGGCAGACTGTTGACCCTTTTGTTTCCTTTGTGTCTCTCTTGTGCTCTATAGTTACATGCTAATAATGGGAAACGTGGACACAGATCTGAATGGCGCATAAGGCAGTCAGTAGCTCAACAACCATGCTGTGGCGACAAAACAGCCACTATAATAGCTTTAACTAAGAACCATCACCTTTTGGCTTTTCCTGTTTTCTTCTTCTACAGCAGCCTCCCTGTGCGCTTGCTGTATACAGGTCCATAGTGTTGGAGATCAATGGCAACTCCTGAAACAACAAAAGGTCGGCTCACACCTCTATATCCGACAGGGCCTCAACAACAGTTCCAAAATCACAACTGGTCACTAAAGGTAAAGCTGTGGAACTCCCTGCACGGAGCTCTAAGGCAGGCTAATTTAGTGTCCTCTTTTAAGTCTCTTCTAAAGACTCACTGTTACCGTATGACTTAACCCTACATGTAACTGATTGTGGAGCACTTTGTTTTGAAAGGTGCTATATAAATAAAGTTATTGTTATTATATACCCTTAAAGTGTAGTGGGCAGTGTTAACACACAGGAACACAAAGTACAGTTGAGACTGATGGGAAGATTATTGGTTTTGCAGATATTTCATCATAAACCAAAGTATGGAAATTATTGACCTGATGATGGCATGGGATGAAAAATGAAGGGATCACCAAAGTTATTACTCATCATTACTCATATTCGTCCTGTGAGGACGATGAGTGTCAAACCACGTTTCATGGCAGTCCATCCGATACTCAAAACATTTTACTCAAAATGGCAGCACTATAGAGAAGTCAAAAGAATGAACGTCTGTATCAAATTTCATGGCGATCCATCTCATGGTTACCACTACTGTGGCTGAAAACATCAAACTCACAATGTGTTCTTCACCTATCCTAAAATCACCGTCCACGTTCTGCGATGGCAGAGCACCGACTTAGTGTGGAAGGTCAGGCACTGCAAGACAAAAGTCAGATGTCAGATGTTGAACAAAGGGACCTTTCAAGGACAGTTTACTGTATTTTATGCATTTGTAGAGAGAAAAAAACCCAATTTTAACCACCGAAACAAACATGATGTTTGTGTTACAAACCAATTGCAGATCTTATAAAGTTTGGGGGGGTTTTTTTCTTACAATATTCATTGCTTTGTTTTATTTTTTCGTTGACACAGCGGTTTTGCTGTGGCCAACATTTGCTATTGCCAAGGGGCTAGTTGGTTGTTTACTGATGAAATTTCTCAGAGATCACACTGGAAAGAATCCCCCAGGTCGTACACTCCCACAAATCCTCTGGTGACTCACTTGGGAAAGCGTTGGCATTCATAGAACATCAGTGAATCACAAGATCACTGGAGGTTTGTGAACTTTTGAATGCACTTTTGCCTCAAACCACTTTATCGTGTCTGACATCTAACCATTCCATAGGTGGGGAATCTATGCTGCTGATCCTGGATTTAGTATCTATGGTGTTATTATGTGGGCTTCTCCAAAATGTCTTAGACCCAAGATCTTGCAGTTTGGTAACAGGCTCACTTGGTTCTCTGAAATCACTAAATGAACTAGGTTTGCTGAGGTAGCAGACTCTAAGCATTAAGACCTTCAGCCCACGTAAAACACATGACCGCCGACTTACAAGAGAAATACAAGAGAAATACAAGAGAATACAAAGTTGTAATTTACGAGACAAATAACTTGGATGTTCTCTGAGATTAAAGTGGTACATTTATGAGAAAAAACTCACATTTTTGAAATTATAAAGTAAAAAAACAACAAAAAAGGTATATGTATCTTTCAGGACCTTCTCCTCGCTCCGAGGCCATCATTACCATAATAACAGATCTTTTGGAACAGCAACATTCTGCTGGCATTACCACTGTTTTGCAATCCACTATTTTTCCAACTTTTTTCTTGTAAATGAATGACTTTATAATCTCTCAAATTTATGATTTTTTTTCTTGTAAATTTGCCACTTCAATTTCAGAGAATATCCAAGTTTCTTTCTCATAAGTTTATGACTTTAAACTCAGATACTCCGATTTCCTCCGTTGTACATTTCTCTGGTACACTTTGAACTACTTTAAGTCAAGGTTTGAATTTTCTTTAGAAAACCATATTAGTTTCACTTGGCTCAATTCTACCAATTGTAATACAACATGGAAATCAAATGAAGGTTAAATAAAACAAATGCTCAACTGTCAGCAAACCAAGACATCATTTGACAAGATGCAGGACAACTAAACAAATTTTCTCTGGCTTCACATCACAGATTTTGCAGATGACACAGAACAGAGCTCAGCTGTTTTGGGTGGATAAAATACAGCTCCATGACAAAGTGAGCAGAGATTGGGTGGACAGACGATGTATCCCTCCATCCTGAAGCCCGCTCTGAAGGTGATATGGGGGAACGCAGTGGGTGCTGAGTGTGAATGTGAACTGCTATTTGGACACAAACATGAGACATATGTTCTGTTTCACCTCAAGAAATCTCCTGACCCACGGGTCTCTGAATGTTCGTCTTTCTCCAAAGCAGGGAGTTAAGCTCATGATCCAAATAGTCTGCTTTGGTCTCACAGGAGAGAATGATTTCTGGTTCTTTTTTTTCTGTATTATTGCTGAGTGGATAATAATGAAAAGATTACAGAGATAAACTTATCTCCCCTCTTCTAACAGTATCTTAGGTTGTCAGCAGTAAAAAATCCATTAGCCACGGAGAATTAAATCTGAAGCCAAATGCAGATTCCAAATACAAAATATGGGTTGATAAGTGATATCTATTACTTTTGTAACATTGTGTGTGAGCGTTGGAGGGACCTTCCCAGGAACATTAGAGAATGATTTTGACCATGTTGTGGTTTGGAGCTTTGCCTCGCCTTGGCGAGTCTCCCTCTGTGCTTTCACTGCCTTTCTGGTTGATAAACGTCCCGGGAGAGGCTGGTCGAGTGGTCAGAAAAACCCACAACTACAGCCAGCGTTCCTTCAGTCCGTGACGCTGTCTTTCAAAGTATAAACTATGATTGATGTTCATGTTTCAGTGGAGGACCTGGGAATAGTCTCTGGAGTCAGGGTCGTGACACAGTGGGCTGGGAAACAGTTTTGGGGAATGAATTGGCTTGAAGACGTTGAATTCCAATAAACAACATTCCAGCTACATGGTCTGGCTTGCTACAAAGATCAGCGCGCTCTTTGTAGACCCCGAGCCTACAAGAGTTTTAGGGACTGTATCAAAAATCATGTTTCTTTATCTGGAAGTTTGCCAGCATCTGCTATGTCACATAAAACACTATTTTTGTATTCTTTTGAAGAAACATTTGTCATTCATTTAATTTTGTTGAGATGGTGGGTGACTTCAAATATGACTAAAAATAAAAAAGGAGAAACGGCGTAAAAGGGGGCCCGGTGTAACCATATCACCAGGTCCTTAGCGGTCCCTGGTCGGCAGCGTGCTGCTTAGAATCTGATTAGAAGATGAGGACTTTATAAAATTAAAATTGATTTAAAAAATCATTATTCTAACATTAACAAGCAAGTATTGTTTCTTCTGGTGTTCAAGCTCAGCCCAAGGAGTCTAGCTGTCTGTAACCTGGATTCATTTTGTTCAAAAGTATTCGTACACTACACCACATCCTAATGAAAACCTTTTGTTCAACATAGAGGATCTCCTGGAAAGTTTTCTTGGCAAAGGCACTTAAAAAGTGAAATGCTTTACATAAATTATAGTGTTGTATTCTGGCTTGTCTAGTTCTGCCTACAACCCAGATTTTCAGTATTTTTACAAAACTGTTTTTTTTTTTTGTGTGTTTTTCTTATTGTAAGATGGGATCATAATTATTGTAGACAATAATTCCCTTATTTATTCTAATATTTTTGATGGCTCATGTATTTTATTGACTGTCCAAAGAAATCATCCAGTGCCGGCATGATTTCTGTTTTCAATTTATTCATCACGGACATGATTTTCGTCCAATGAAAACAACCCGATTCGTTTCCTCTCAAAACAGGTCAACCTTCTCAATATGGGAGTCTATATATCTGTTTTCAAAGGTCCTTCAAATGTAAAGCGGAGGGTGAATAGTTCACATTCTAGCCTGATACCATCAACAGGCTGAAACCTATAAGTATCATTTCACAGCATCAATATTATTTCGTTATTTATTTTGTTATGTTGGGGCACGCTTCTCATTTAATTGTTTCATGCAGCCTGCTGCGAGTTGGATCTTAAAGCACATGTGGTCTAATAAATGTAAAACTGTTACCAGCGTTTTTCCATCATTCTGATTTACACAAGATATAAAGATAGATAGGTCTGTTTCAGAAAGGATGTCTGAAAATATTCCTGCTGTGTTGTGGAAAATTTGTGATAAATCACATTTTCTCAAACTTGTTACATAATTACAAAATTAAGATAATTAGGTTGTGATAAGAGACAAGTATAATAAGTTAATTATATTTTGACATGAAATGTTTCACTGGTAATATTCAGTGCAGAGCTTTTATACTGTTGTGGACATCAATCAGAACAAACCTGTTCCTTTAACTCTGAGTTTCTCTTCAGGTGTTTCTCGCACATATACAATTCCCCGATGAATAAATAGCAATCAGCAGACACTAATATTATCTGATTTGCAGTTTGCTCAGAAGCTTCACAGAGGCTTCCACTCTCTTCACGGACACAAAGAAGAGGATCAAGAAATGCAATAAGGCAATAAGGCTCAGTAAATCACAGCTCTGGCTTTCTTCAAAATGTCGAAATGTGGAGCTCTGGGACACCTGACTCACAGTGATCAATGATCAATGTCTTCCTCCTCCTCCTCCTCCTCCTCACGAAGCCATGCTGGAATGTAACTTGATTAATGTAAGAGGCCAGAAAAGTCCCTGATAAAATAAATGCACTGTAAGATACTAGAATAACACGAAGCATCTCTCCCGTTGTGGGCAGATCCCAGTATGGCAGAGGCCCGTTGTTTGCTGGATTGCAGATGTTTCCACTATCCTGTCACATGTTTACTGATTGGTGCAGCCAAATGCATGACGCTTTGGAAAAAAAGGTATTTATAGAGATGAATCTTTGTTTAGTTGCTTTAGCTCGTGTCATTGTTTTGGTTCTGAGTAGAGCAATGTAACTAAAATAGCGTGGTCATTTTGGATTTTAAGACGTCAGGGTAACCATAGTTAACAAAGCTGATCGGTCTCCTTCAGCTACAAGACAAGCAAAGTTATATGGACCACACTGGATGTGACTGGATGTTACAGTCACCAGTCAGCTGGTGGTACAGATGATACAAATACAGCTACACCTTTTGACTATTCTCAGTTCTTTAAATGCAGGAATAAATGTAAATTTCCAACTAACCTATCTTTGGTGGAAATTATCAGCAAAACAAACTTTTTGCAGTTTAAAAAAAATAGAAAATACAGAGGGCACCAATAACTTGCCCTTTCTTACTTTCTCTCATGACTAAATCAATCCTAAGCAGAACATTAACTCCTCTGTTGTAAAAAAAAGATGCTATAATTATCATATTAAAACCATTAAAATCCTCTGAGAGTCACTGATGAATAGCTGCATACTGTGTCATGTGGGCTAGTTCAAACAGCTTACCAAGTACACACATGTCTGGCAGGATCCTCATCTCCGTTGTGTCCTTCACTCCACACCCCTGCAGTGCTTTGACCCACAGGCTCCGTCTGGCCGGCTGCCAAAGGCGTCAGTCAGAGAGACTCGAGTTCATCCACAACGGATGTGGATGCCTTCATGACGGCTGTCACAGCAGCTCAGGGACCTTTCAGCGCACAGACGTCTTTGGCTTCCCTTGATGCAGGTGTGGTTTTGGGTCTCAGCCAGTGTACCAGATAAAGGGATGCCATCGGCGTACAGCTTCACTTTAACGCGGTACAGAGACAGCTAATCTGTGTCTTGTGTGACGTCACACATGCATAAACCCAGGGGCTGATATCTGGAAATGAATCTGCTGGGATTTTCTCAGCTTGTTTTGATTCTTTGATCTCCATTTTGTTTAATACATTTGGCTCTATATCAAGTTTTCAAATAAGGCATGTGGTGGAGGTTGTTGGGGCCAGAGGGGCTTCGATCGGCTGCTCAACAAAGAATGCAACATGTCTGAATTTATTACTGTCTCTGTGTGACTTGCATGAGCAAACGAGACCATCAGCGAGAGCATTGGCTATATAGTTATTCTCAATGCTCCTCATTGCACCAATGGGTCTGATTCCGGCGAAATCAGATGAAATCATGCAGGTTTACCGGAAACTCCTTCAGCTCAGACCCTACTATTGATGCTACAGCAACTTAGTGTTCACACTCGTTTTAGATCGGACAGGGCAACAGATGTTACCTAGCAACTGATTTAAACATTATTGAAGTCTTTACAAACTAAAAACATTATAAAATGTGAATGGTGCTACCGATTTAATTAATCAATGGCTTAAAAGGATGCTTTTTATGCACACAATTAGTAATGGATCAAGATGGTGCAACCAAATCCATCTTGATTGTACTCTATGTAGTTTTTTGAGATCTTATCATATTATATTTAGTCTTTGGGCACATGGGGCTACATCTTTTCCTCAAATATAATGGATTGTATTGTAAAAGCAGTAGTCCCATCTGCCCAGAGACGAGATATAATATAAGAAAAACTCACTTTTAAGCAAACTGTTTGACTAATTTCGAAAATGTCCTCACATTTGTACTTTGACAAGCCCAGAGAACATTTCGACCAAAAGAAAACAAAAAATTTCAGTTGCGGGCACGAATGTGTTAAACAAGAAGGTCAATCCGTACAACTGTTGAAGTCACAGCAATTAGCAGGAGAGTAGCGATGGAATTTGTAGGCAATGGCGGGACAGAGATTAGGATGTCACCACGTTTCCTTTCAAAGATGACAGGAGGATTTAGTGGTTAATAAGGGGTTAGAGAGGGTAAACGACAACAGCTCCTGGTTGTTTTACAGAGCTCCTTACCACAAAAGTAAGAGAAGTGGGTCACTTGAGAAGTGACTCATTGACTGCTGTAGTTGCAGTTGGACCTCAAAAATGAATTATCCATTCAAACCAATAATAGCATGAGCTCAAACTATTTTGTTTTGTCAGTTGTCTCTATGCCTACAGGCTGTAATTATCATCCATGAGGATATCCTGCTTTTACCATCTTCCACTTAGACGATCACAGCTTAAAAAGTGGCCGAGACAGAGAAACGCACAAAGCTCCGACAGCCGCAAGTACGTGATGTTTGGGTGTGTTTATATTTGCTCAGTTGTTTGCTTTTCGACCATCAGTCATTTTCAGATTAGCTGATTTCAACAACAAAAAAATACAGCCAAGTCATCACACTGCCAGACAATAATTTTAAGAAATGCAGCTGTCTAATTGACCCGTTTCAAGGATCATTTATTGTCATTATGCAACACAGGGATGCACAACGAAAAGCAGTTGTAGCCCATTTTGAACACGACAAAACCATGACACCAAAACACAAACAGTAGTACATTCCTGTAGTACATTTTTTTTATTTGCATCATAAGGAATGTAAACAGCAACGACAAAAACAATTCTCTGGGTAGATAATATGGCCGACGTCTTCACATTAAAAGGGTAGGCTGGGTACTGGAGTAGCCTCGGGTCCTAGCTGGGTTAGCTTAGCTTCCATCTTGGCTCTCCTCTCTGGGGCAGTTTGGTGGCGTTTGGCCCGATAGGTCGGCCCCGTAGGCGGTGATCGTCTTAAAGTCTGCTGCACTTAATCCAAACCCCACACTTCCTTTTCAGATGTTGATGTATTCTGTCATATGCCATTAGACAATGAATTTCTAAAAACTGAATTCTGGTGCAGATGTTTCTGTAAAAGCTTATTCAATCAAAAACAAAACTCAAACAGAGCTTTTAGCCTCTTTTAGCACACTGCATTGGCTTTGCAACCTTCAATTTAGTCGTTGCTTCCGTCTCAGTGCTCTCATCAATCTCATGTAAAACAGCAGGAGGTGGCAGCTGCTTTCAGCAAAAAATGAACTGCACACTGCAACCCTAACCCTAACCCTGGAGCTGGTAAAGACTAAACCAGAGCTCAAAGAAGAGTGAGAGTTAGACTTACATTTGTTTTGTAGCCATACATACCACTCCAAATGAATGCTAACGTTGCTCTGTGTCTGCTGGACCCCAAGTCACAAACTTATAAGGCAACAGGTGTTTAATGAGCCCTCGTTAATAGCATTCGCTAAAACCCCTGCATACGGAAAGGTCAAAAGGGCTTGATTTTTAAAAAGTGAGCTGTATTTTGGATGTTATTTATCTCATTTCATTTATTAAGAATCTTATTATCTTTCAGTATGTCCATAAATGTGTCAGTAACGTCAGCTTGATGGGAGATGCTTCATTTGCTCTCCTGCTAGTTAAATTACATTTTCCTTTTACAGACAGACGGACATACAGTTGTGTGAAAAAGTGTTTGCCCCCTTCCTGATTTCTTATTTTTTTGCATGTTTGTCACACTTAAATGTTTCAGATCATCAAACTAATTTAAATATTAGACAAAGATAACACAAGTAAACACAAAATGCAGTTTTTAAATGAAGGTTTTTATTATTAAGGGGGAAAAAAATCCAAACCTACATGGCCCTGTGTGAAAAAGTGATTGCCCCCTAAACCTAATAACTGGTTGGGCCACCCTTAGCAGCAACAACTGCAATCAAGCGTTTGTGATAACTGGCAATGAGTCTTTTACAGCGCTGTAGAGGAATTTTGGCCCACTCATCTTTGCAGTATTATTGTAATTCAGCCACATTGGAGGGTTTTCGAGCATGAACCGCCTTTTTAAGGTCATGCCACAGCATCTCAATCGGATTCAGGTCAGGACTTTGACTAGGCCACTCCAAAGTCTTCATTTTGTTTTTCTTAAGCCATTCAGAGGTGGACTTGCTGGTGTGTTTTGGATCATTGTCCTGCTGCAGAACCCAAGTGCGCTTCAGCTTGAGGTCATGAACAGATGGCCGGACATTGTCCTTCAGGATTTTTTGGTAGACAGCAGAATTCATGGTTCCATTTACCACAGCAAGTCTTCCAGGTCCTGAAGCAGCAAAACAGCCCCAGACCATCACACTACCACCACCACATTTTACTGTTGGTATGATGTTCCTTTTCTGAAATGCCGTGTTACTTTTACGCCAGATGTAATGGAACATACACCTTCCAAAAAGTTCAACTTTTGTCTCGTCAGTATTTTCCCAAAAGTCTTGGGGATCATCAAGATGTTTTCTGGCAAAACTGAGACGAGCCTTTATGTTCTTTTTGCTCAGCAGTGGTTTTCGTCTTGGAACTCTGCCATGCAGGCCATTTTTGCCCAGTCTCTTTCTTATGGTGGAGTCATGAACACTGACCTTAATTGAGGCAAGTGAGGCCTGCAGTTCTTTGGATGTTGTTCTGGGGTCTTTTGTGACCTCTTGGATGAGTCGTCGCTGCGCTCTTGGGGTAATTTTGGTCGGCCGGCCACTCCTGGGAAGGTTCACCACTGTTCCATGTTTTCGCCATTTGTGGATAATGGCTCTCACTGTGGTTCGCTGGAGTCCCAAAGCTTTAGAAATGGCTTTGTAACCTTTTCCAGACTGATAGATCTCAATTACTTTGTTTCTCATTTGTTCCTGAATTTCTTTGGATCGCAGCATGATGTCTAGCTTTTGAGGATCTTTTGGTCTACCTCACTTTGTCAGGCAGGTCCTATTTAAGTGATTTCTTGATTGAGAACAGGTGTGGCAGTAATCAGGCCTGGGTGTGGCTAGAGAAATTGAACTCAGCTTTCCAAAGATGTGATAAACCACAGTTAATTTATGTTTTAACAGGGGGGGACAATCCTGGTTTGGATTTGTTTTCCCCCTTAATAATAAAAACCTTCATTTAAAAACTGCATTTTGTGTTTACTTGTGTTATCTTTGTCTAATATTTAAATTTGTTTGATGATCTGAAACATTTAAGTGTGACAAATATGCAAAAAAATAAGAAATCAGGAAGGGGACAAACACTTTTTCACACAACTGTATGTCTGTATCTGCTGAAATTAACTTTAGTTAGGTTAAACAATAAATAATGCACCACTTGACACACACACACACACACACACACACACACACGCACACACACACACACACACACACACACACGGCATTGCCCAGAGCTGTAATGTATTCTGCAATGTCCTGAACAGTGTAATTACCCATGAAGCATCTGGCTGACCAGCGCCTCAGCCGCCAGCTGACTCCTGGATTGAATTACATTCAAATAAATTCAAGTAAGTATCGCACAGACAGTGTGTGTTACTGTACATGATGTTTCCCCACAGTTACCCCTGCTGATGTGGAGATGCATGTGATGTTAAGTGGGTCTTATAATAAACATTTAGCATAATAAACGTGAAATGCAGTAATTACTATACATTCAATTTCATAGTACTAGAAGGATAACTAGAGTGAAGCTACTCTACATTTTATTCACTTTTGTAAATACATTTTAATGGAAAGCAGCATTTTAATCAGTTGTTTCATGGAAAGCACCACAGTCATGAACAATTTAACATCTCTCTGGTCATTCTCAGTGTCGGGAGTGACCTCAGTCTGAGGACAACCGAATCTGCAGGCACAACGTGTGTGTAGTTTATTGTTTTTGTATATGTGTGTGTGGTTTGTGTTGGTCTGTGCTCAGAACAACTGCTTGGGTCCAGAAGGCCCCAGTGATCCTCATGGTGCCCCCCACCCCTCCACCCCCAACTAACACACACACACACACACACACACACACACACACACACACACACACACACACACACACACACACACACACTCTCTCTCTCTGTCAGCTGTGAAGACTGGGCCGACATCACTCCGCCCTTCGCCCTGTGACTCATTCACAGAATATTCTATTTTCCCCTTCTCATTTATTTTTTCTCCCCAAGGCTGAAGCTATCCATTTTATTTAGCAATTGCCTTCAAACAGCTGTGGTGTAGGACACATTTCTTCAGCATGAAAAGTCACACATCGGCAGCAGTTTATCTCTGCTCTACAAATATAAACATACTGTTTGTACACGTATACATCGTGCTGTATATTCCTACTGTAATCAGCTGCCGTGTCAGCAGCATTATTCTTCACGAAAAACTGAATTCTTGCTGAAATAAAAACAAAGACAATTACATTCGCATGGGTTTCTTTTGAAATGTGCAGTCTGAGGCACTGCCAATAGGGATTGAGGAAAAAAACCTGAAATAAAAGACATCATGAAAGGTAAACATGGAGCCTGAAACGACTGTGCCCTCAGTAACCATGCAGGCAAGACTTACCTCAGCCAAACTGCACTATCTCCTCTCTTTTTGCCCGACTACAGTGCAGCATGCAACAAGTCCAACCACCTGCGGAACTCATTAGCTCGCAGCAAATTGGTTCCACATGTAGATGCACTCCCACAAATGGTGTGTCACATAAAATGGAAATCTTGGCATGAAATTGTGTAGGGGGAAAAAAATGTGGCGAAACTGTGAGAAACATTGTTGGACAGCAGCTCGCTGAAGGAAGCTGGTTCGGGTTTTGTACCTTCTCTACAAATACATCCCGAAGGAAGATAGAAAACTAAGTAAAACATAATCTGCGACAGCCTTCAGCAAATAAAAAAAAAATAATTCAAAGTTTCAGCCTTTGAAAAATAAAGTGCTAAAAGTTTAGTGTTTCTATTCATCTGCACACACAGCACAGCACAGGTGCATTAGTATGTTGTACTTATACCAGTTGTGCTGTAATTTCTCCTTTAGAGAAACCTACAATTACAATAAAGATATTCTATAGACCTTTCTTAAACCTTTAATCTTTTGTCTACGTGGGAGGTGTACTCTATTCAACATGACTGCCTCAATTACAGATACAGATTTCCGAGCTGCTGGGTGGTTTTGGGGGAAGTTTTCGCCCTTCATCCGCCATTCAATCTGCCGTAATGTAACACACACAAGGGTGCTGGTGGGGGAGTGATGCTTCAGGTATCGGTGAGACATGAAATACGAACCAGGAAGTCCAGTTTGAGTAACACAGCAGATTTTACAACTCTGGGAAGTTATCATGGTGGCGGTTATCTTTTGTTGCATCTATTGCACTGGTAGCCAGTGGAAATTTCACGCACAATGTAAACTACCAGGAATGTGTGCTTCCATGTATTTCATGGGCCACCTCAGTACTTTGCAAGGTGACATCGCAATGCTGTCCGACAAAAGCTGAGACAGGTTTAACATTTTGCCTCGTCTTAAATGAATAAGGCTCCTGTGTTATTCTATGGAGCGATAAAGTCGGTCTATCGCGAAGTTCAAACCCTCGTCGGTTTGGGAAAGTTACAGAAATGGACTCCTTCACAGTCCACTGTGGAGCAGCCAGTGGAACACAGGCACTGAAGTGTGACTTAAAGTCTCTGTACATCCATGGTCACACGAGCTGTTGCAGTAAGACGCTGTTGATTCTTGTTAAGTTGTGAAAACTTCATCTAAGGACCGTCAGCTCCGGATCCTGATCCTAGGAATGAAATGTAACTCCACACGGAGCTTTGCAGTGCACTCCTATTACAAAAGAAAGAAAATATGTGCAGCAGAACCTCGTCAAAACCTGGTGCTACATTACCCACAATGCAACTCGACCACCAACAGTTCAGTCAGAGATTCTGGTGGCAGCTCGTGCCGCCTCACGCCGATATACTAGAAGAGATGTCTTTTAACTCGTAGCCTTAAGCCCCAGCCGACTCTGCCTCGAGTGACATCACTTGAGGTCATTTAACGGGTTCAGCGCAGCTTCCTTTGGAGTCACAAAAGGCTTTTTTCACATATGCAGCCGTATTTCCCAAGACCTGCAAACGGGCTGTATGTGTAGATTAGGTGGAGTTCCCCTTTACATTATCAAAGCCACTAGTTAATCTTCAGCAGGAGGGCTGAGTCATTCTTTTTTTCTGCCATGTTGTATCATATTCCACCCTACCACCCATACATCCCACAGAAACTGTTGATGTACAACAACATTTACTCTCCAACTGGCAGAAAACACACCATCACATATGATGATTGTCAACGCCTACGGTCTCTCTTCTTATTCAGCACGTGACACATCAGCACACATAAATAATGAAGTTCTTGTGGTTGGAAAGACAATTATATTCCAGCCGCAAACAGCTGCAGCTTATTATTTCTTTTACACAAGCACAACGTGTAACAGTTAAAACAGGCGGAATCTGTATGCATTTAATATTAATTTCATGTTCATGTTCAGTTTTTGTGATGCGGTATCCTGGTGTTGAAATGCAAATGATCTAATCATTGAACCCATCTATGGACGGTGCAAAATGTAAACGTTAACATGTGATATTCTGATGTACTTCAGGGAAGAGAGGTAAATAAAAGTATAAGAACGCAATAACAGGGTCAACATAATATGAACAAATCTGAAATGTTTTCACAGCGTTTAAGTGAAGTGATATCTACGAGTCTGTTGAATTGTATTATGTAACTCTGCAAGAGTTTGGTCAATAACTTGAAACCATATGGAAACGACTGTTAACGGCACGGGTGGTTTAGCTAAATGTAGCTAATCCACAGGGCTTTAAAAGGTAAATTACAATGGGTTCATTTGAAAGAGTAAATTCCCTCACCAGGGAACCTGTAAATGTTGCAGGTTGCGTTAACTTTTTTCTTTTAGCTTTAAGGCTACTGGTAGAATAGATATCCGCACACCTAAATCTATGCAGAGAACACTGGAGCTTTAGCATAAATGGTTCCAGCTTTAAGGCCAACAAAAGCCTGGCTGCAAATAATTTACAAAAAGCTTATAACCTTTAAAAAAACCATTAATCAAATGTCATCAATCTTCATGGATGGTAGTTTTATCCTGTAATGTGAACTCGATTCGGACAAACACCTCAAATCAATAGTGTAAAAATGCAGGAGTAAATGCACACAAGATGGAGAGAAGATGGATAAAAAAATCATCAACATCTCTGCGACACATTGTAACAAGAAGCACTTCCAATAATCGGACCGTACAACTACATTAAGAAAATAAATAACTGACAGATGTTGCTCTTCATCCTTTTTAGGACACATCACCTTTCCTCTCAGAGCCTTCCAAGTGTGCACTGTGGCCAACCAACTCTTTCCTATTCATCTCGACTCCCACATCTGAACGTATCTGGATGGCGGTGACGTTGACCGCAGCTGTAATGAGAACAGCCGCACAGAACAGACCTCGTTCTCAGAGGGGGATTCTGCCTCTGAAGCGTAAACCACATCTAGAGACGATCTGGATACGAGAAACATGGTTATGTCAGATGCAAAGGGGGGCCTGAAATCACCACCGTCATCGGCAATAAGTCAGAGTCATGTGGTGTGGTGGTTCCTCGCAGGCGGAGGGGATTCAGGGACGTGTAGATCTGCATCGTGAGAACATTTTGATCTTTTTTTTGTTTGTTTTATAGTCAGCAAATATCTCCCTGTGCTGGTTTGGCCTTCACTGAGAAAAACAAAGTCAAGTACAAAACAATGTGTAAAAATACAGACAATTGAACGTGTCTCCAGCAAAGATTTGTTCTCAAACTGTTTAAAAGATAAAACCAGGTCGTCTAGTACCTCAAGTCTCTACACATCCTTCGGTGGCGATGAGGGACTTGATAGCAGTTCAAAATCTTTGTCTGAGGAGAGGCCGTTGTTATTCCTCGGTTTAACAGTTCATAACACAGATTTACGCCCCCTACAAACAGTTCAATCTGCTAAGCAAGCAGAAAGCAATTGGATGTGGAACTCATCCAAGAAGCTCGGCTTTGATATATCCCAGAGTAAGAGTTAAACCAGAGAGCAGGGTTTTACAATATGAAGGATAGCTGCCAGGCGCGATTGAAGAGGAGGGAAAACACACGTTAGCATGGAGCCCATGAAATGTGCAGCGAAGCATAAAATGTTTTGCTGTGTCCATGTATCAGAACTGTCTTTGTTGTCGGAGAAGAGGAGAGCGGCCAAAAGCTGTACTATAGCAAAAGCACTGGTACTTTGCAAAACAAGTACTCAAGTAGAAGTACAAGTAGTCTTCAAAACAACTACTTGAGTAAGAGTACAAGCGTATTTACAGCACAAAAAAAAAAACGACTTGAGTAGTGAGTAACTTCAGAAATGAATAAAAAAATGGAAAAAACACCAGCACACTAAAGTAGTTCCATGTTTGCTTTCACTGATTGTCTACAGGCAACGTTTTGATGAATTATTCAACGTGGGGATGTTACAGAGAAGATTCACAATAAGTTCAGCTTCTGCTTGAAAAGGAATAGTTAGACAATTTTGGGAAATACAGTTATTTGCTTTGTTGTTGGGAGTTAGATGAGAAGAATGAGACCACTCTCATGTTTGTACAGTAAATATGAAGCAGAGGCCAGCAGAGAGTTAGCATAGTTTAGCTTAGCATAGTTTAACTTAGCTTAGCTTAGCGTGAAGACTGGAAACAGGGGGAAACAGCTGGCCAGGCTCCGACAAATTGTAACAAAATCGGCCTCTAAAGCTACGAAATGAACACATTATATCTCATTTGTTTAATCAATACAAAAGCTGAAGTGCAAAAAACGACAATTTCTGGTTTTCCTGGGGATAAAACGTACGGTTATGCTGTTACTCTAAAAAAGTTAAATTTTGTGTCTTGTAATGACTATATAAAAGCTGCGGAAATTAGGACATTGTGGCATTTTAATGTTTCAGACTGAACCACATTCCCTCCCAGTTTAAGTACCTCTGCAAATACTAAACAAATCATATTTTACTGCAGATCCCTGTTTTATTTGGGTTGGTTGAAAATATTTAAGATGTCCTGCATCCAAACCATTTAACGATTTGGGATGGGGAAGGTTTAATGGTTATGTATATAGAACAACAGATAGACAATAAAAAATGTTTTTATGGTCATTTTGATGAATTTCCTTCCAGATGTGGTTTCTTGCGATGTGATGTTTTTGTATCAAAAACAGTTGAGTTTAGACTTAGCATATAGAGCAGGTTGAAGACTGAACTCTGTGACCTCAGAGACTGTTTACGAGGTTTTGGCTAGTTGCCATTTAGCTCTACATGCATTCAGACAATAAACAACTTTTAGGTAATCAAGACGAGACCGCGTAAACAACGTCCTCTGCTGCAGCAGCTGCAATCAGTGTAGTTAAACTGTTTAGTTTATTCCAGACAGATACCGAGTACATGCTGTCCGAGGATGCGGAGCCTTGCTTTTGGATGTCAATGAAATCACAGTCACACTCCGCTAATCCACACAAAGGTAAGAAACATAAAAAACATTTAGTTTAAAGCTCAAAGGCCCCACTGACTCCAGAGAAACTTTAAATGGTCTAAACGTGGGATTGTACGGTCGATGGTCGAGAAGGAGCCCAATTAAAGACTCGACTCTTTCAAGTGTGATATCAATATTTGGCATGAGCCCTGTTGATTCTATCATTTGGGATGTGACAGTTAGCGGAGAGTAAACAAAACGTACGTCACCCACATTTTTCTGTTTAAGAGTTTATTGGTTTTCATATCACCCTTAATCTAATCTAACTACTCTAGACCAGTGCAAGTGGATGTTTCCTGAATTAATCCACGAGGTTAGGTGGTGTGGAAATGCAGGAAATTTGTGAAATTACTTTTTTATTATTATTGGGATGAGGACGAACACACACCTGCCAGTTATGTACCGTTTGTTCTCCCATTTTAAAACAACCAGGAACCCTTGGAGCAGGACAAACTGATCCATTCGGCTGTTGGAACCTTCCAAGAAGAGGCCTGATAGGATGGAGGGTAACAACGTCATGGAAAAACATTCTCAGCCAATAGAGTACTAAAGCTGAGCCCTGGAACAATAAAGTGTTCTTAAGCTTTGGAAATAAAAGCTGTGCTTGAATGTGAAATTCAGAAATACCTGACTTTATTTTTCAGAATCAGCGTTGGAGTTAAAGTCAGATCAAATGACTGAGGGAGGTCTTGTGCTTTAAGAAATTATAATAGAAGTGTTTAATCATTCATAATTAAGAAATCATAATTAGAAGTGTTTTGGAATACATAATTAGAAGATTCATAATTGTAGAAGTGTTTTAGAATTTGTAGTTACAAGTGATTTCTAGTTAGAAGTGTATCTTAGTAGAATTTGTAGCACCTTTAGCTCTATGCATGTGAAACTTGTGAAGTTTTTGCCAAAAGTTGAAAAAACTTATCTTTATATAGTATGTTTATCATAGAAGTGTTAAGCCATAAAAGACAGTCATTGAATGTATTAAACTGTAAAGAGTAGCAGAGGGATAGACAGAGATTTCTAGACAGGCAATTGCAGCGGACGCAGAAGGAGCATCACCCGAGCCAGGGGGGTCCTAGCTGGCTGAGAGGAGGAGCCAGCTGGATTTAGCCAATAGGAACTACGGACATTATGGGATGTTTTTTGAACTATGTAAGGCGAGAGAGAAAGAACTTCCGTTGTCTTGTTCCTGTTCCACGGTGTGGTGGTAACGTTTTTGGGGTGAGCGGGTCATATTCTATGTAACTGTAAATAATGTACTTCACTATGCAACTGTTTTAGCATCAGAAGTATTAAATGCTTTTGCTCTTTGGAAAGGCTGGTCTCCCACAGAAGAAGAGGCTCTCGAACTCAACAGTCTGCCAAGCCCTCCTAATGGCTTTCTGGACATCTTAATGCCCGTTTCAAGGGACTCGTTTCTATCTTAGTTTTATAGTAGCAGATATAATGAACGACGGCAATTTAACGGGTGATCGTGGATACGTCTGTGGTCTCAGTTTGAGCTTCCAGACGAATTCATCAAGACAAATATTATTTGTGTTTGAGTACTATCACCGATTTTATAAGACTGCGAGTGTTTCAGCACAATATTCTTGACTTTGGCTTTCAGACTCACTATATTGGCTCACATAACTCACTCAGATTTGAAAGAGACGACCATGAATCTTGTCTCTCCGCTGCATAATTCAGACACCGGGGATTACGAATGACGAACGACAGTAAAACATGTGCACAGGGAGGAAAAAAAGTAGGTTGCATGAAAGATACGTACAAGCTACATCGTGCTTTATACGGAAAGCTGATGTCGTGCCTTTAATTTTTACAGTGTGACAGACGGCGGTGTTTGATGATTTACACGTTTCGTAAAAAGCTTCCATTGATGTCGTCAAAACGAATAGAAACAGGAGAGGCCTCCTGATTCAATGCTGTGTGCTTAATGTCAAACTACAGCTGAATTTGTATCCCTTTGTTTTGACTCGACAACATGTTCTGTTATCGAGGTATCGAAGCGTGTGTTTGTGGTCAGATCTGGAGGAAACATTAATCCTGTTTTCTCGTAGTAAGATTCTGTCGAGAGTTCTTTTCCGGTTTTGAGTAATAAGGTCTGGTATCAAGATGCACTTTCACAACAACGTGGAAACAGATCATAAGTCACGGAGAGCTGAAGTCCCGATGACGCAGACGGATGATTTGCGGGTGAATGTAAAGAAAGGAGATGAGGCGGTGCGTCCCGGACGGCACGCCGAACCTGGCTCTGACTGGTGCGACACACACAAATAAAGCATTATTATCTTCATCATTAACGGATTACACAGCTACAAGAGCTTCTTTTGGAAGTCACAAGAAAACATTGATTCAAGATGGATGCAATTCACTTCTAACACATGCCGAGAGACACTCGGGACGGGAGACCACCGACTTGGAGCGTACGTGTGGGGCCTTAAGTAGAATTATTTGCTCGGATAAAAAAAAAAAAAATTGCATTTTAAAGCTTTGGAGGGTAATAAAAATGAGCTCAACGGGGTAGAGGCACATTGAAGCAGGAGAGGTGGTAGGATGTAGAGCTGTAGGCACACTGAAGCAGGAGAGGTGGAGGATGTAGAGCTGTAGGCACACTGAAGCAGGAGAGGTGGAGGATGTAGAGCTGTAAACAAACAGACACGGCGGGTGTCTCAGGTCAGTGAGACCAAGTGATACAATGTGGCAACACTTACTCATACATCTGTCACAGGTTGGAAGTGCAGCAAAAACACAGGCTCATATTTGAACACCCACCAAAACAATGTCAATGTCCCTCCCTTATTCCAATATATTTTTTCTATGTCTGTATTCTTTGCATGTGATTAATAAAGATATGAACACCGGAGGGATTTACTACCTCTGAAGGAGCTTCGAACGTACATGGAACGTGGTGTCCGTCTCGCAGAGAGGAGAGTGGCTTTAATTAGAAGAGAGAAGGCTTTAAAGCTGCCAGTGTTATAAAGCGCTGCCTCGCCAAACCTCGGCGCCTGTGAGCTCAGCGCGGCCTCGCAATTTGCGTTTCATCTGCGCAAATGAGAAACATGGGTCCAGGCATGTTGCATGAATAAAATATAAAAGCTGGCTTGCAACAAAAAAAAAAATAAGCTCTGCTTGAAAAGACATCCAAGAGGAGTGATGAGTCAATCGCGTTACAAGGCCGACGTGACTGAGATGCAAATGCACAAGGAGTATATGCCGTTATGTTAACCATTATCATTTATTATCACAGAATGTACTTAAGAATAATGTGACTCTTATGAGCATTCATGTTTGGATTCAACACCAGACTTCTAATACAGGTGGAAGGTCCTGCTGGTTGTCCCCACTGGCATACCTTAAAAAAAAAAAAAAAACTCTATCCAAAGATATTTTTCTCTCCCATATTTAGCTTTTAAACACCAGAAGTGCATCCTAAAATCAAAGCTTTTCTTTAATTCTTTCTAAAAAAAAAAACCCTAAACAAGCACATGAAATTGACATTATAGGATTTTGGGATAACGATGTATGTAAATCAAATAAATTGTCACATCCCTTTTATACATTATGAGCCAGTGGTCATGGCGTGCCAAGATGTGGTCATTTACGGCACGCTGGAGCTCCGGCTACGTCCAAACTAATACGGTTCTGTTTTAACGTGTACTTAAGACTTGGACCCGTTGCAATAAAGAAAGAGCACATGCATTAGCATGTCTGACCCTGCTGGCGTGTGAGCATGTTTTCATAGGGACTTTTTTGTTTTGTTTGAAACATTGTTGAAACGAACAGGTCATTTGAGGACTTTAAGCTTAAAAACAAACGATGGCAGATGCTGCTTTAAACGCAGGCTCCATTTGTTTTTGCTAAGCATGCATGAGGCTACAGATGTTTTCAGTGCGAGCATCCCAAAAGAATGTGTCAATAGGCACACATTATGAAATTTCCAAGAACAAGTCACTTGTAAAACGAGGAAGGTTTTCCCCCGCCGAGCCTGTGGCGTAACATGTGCCATCTGATCTACCAAAGTGTGTGATGGTGGGACTGACCCCTCGGCCTGTGCACCGTTTCCTGCTCTATAAAGGGGCAACCGCACACATGTCCGAGTCAGTTTTTACTAACGATGACAGGAAGCCCCTCAGGTGATGCTCT
This sequence comes from Anarrhichthys ocellatus, assembly GCF_004355925.1. Lineage (NCBI taxonomy): Eukaryota > Metazoa > Chordata > Actinopteri > Perciformes > Anarhichadidae > Anarrhichthys > Anarrhichthys ocellatus. Next base: position 1,527,367 of record NW_022280048.1, on the reverse strand, counting down.
GGAGGTGACCTGATGAAGCCGGTTGGAATTTCACGGTGGTGATACACTGACTCACTTCTCGGCTCACTCACTGTTGACTATTGGTAGGCTATTGGTAATCCTGACATTGACGGACATGCTCAGTAATCAGAACCGTTTATTGCCAAGTACGTTACACATACAAGGAATTTGACTGGTGCATAAAAAGAAACAATACTAGAGACATAATTTAAAATTTTTTTTTAAATATTAAAATTTACAATAAAATAGAGTAAACAAACAAACGGATAACAATAGATATAATATAATAGATAACAAAAGTAGGCTTTTGAAACATTTGAAATACTAGTATTCACTGAAAAACGTGCAAGGAAACGCAAAATACTATTATTCGAATTTGGTGGAGACAACAAAAATGCAGCGGATTTGGAAATTTTCACCTATCCATGACTTGATTGGTCTGTAACACAAACAGTATTCTTGTGCATCTCAAAAAGCGCTGTATTGGAGTAGGTTTCAATAGTCATTTGATTGTACACAAAGGTAAAAGGAAAATGTCGGTTTAGAAGAACGTGATTGCAGTTTCTGTGGTTTTAAAGCTGATTTCTAATATTCACAATAATAATATTATAATCACGAAAGTATTTGCCGAGATTTGAGAAGATTGTGTCATCGCTACAATGAAGACCGACGGGGCAATAAATGAGTGAATCAGTTGGTCCAAATGATCCAGACAGCTTTAGTGCACTTGAAAAGTCTCCTCTCTTCACAAAGTGTGCAAACTGTGTACATGTCGTTCACATGGCTCTCCCCCCAAAATAAATATGGATAATCTGCGGGTTTGTTTTAAACCCGTGTTTGTGAGGAACGTCATGGTGAGGAGCTTAAAAAGTCAAGAACAGAGTCTAAAATGAACAACCTCTTCAGAGCCTGACATGAGATTGTAAGAATGTGTCTGAGAGACGAGCAACACAAATGTGGAATTTAAGTTATGCGTTCATAAAAGAATTCAGTGTTTCACTTGAGGAGAGAAAAGGCCGTCTAATCTTTGCACTAATATCACGTGACGGTTTCTTTTTTCCATAAAACAGGTGTTAGAAAGAAGAGGCGTCTCATATTTGGGCCAATACAGTAACTATGATGAAGTATGACGATATCAAATATATAAGCCGCGGTTGAACCAAGCTGGACCTTTAAATTGTTGGAGTTAGTGAGTTGAATCAGCCAAAAAAACGTGTTAGAATGTAAATACAGGCATTTGTTTTTATGAGTGAATACGAACACAGCATAAACAAATGTATAATCCTTAAAACCAAGCTTGATTCGAAACAAATACTTTAATTTCTCATTGCCTGATATGAACCACAGAACTTTCTCTCATATTCGACAACAACACGGCAGCAGGAAGCAGCTCAAACCCATCAGACGAGCATCGATGCCAGTTTCGATCCCGAACACAGCCACCACCCTGCGTGCCATTTCCCGAATCGCCTTGGTAACCGAGTCAAGTGTGTAAAACGTGTTGCCAAAGTCTGGCACTGATTGACCACTTACAGCCTTGGAAGAAGTCGAAACCAACCAGTCGACTGTGAGGCCCTACACACTTGGAAGCCTTCACTCCCGTTACGCCGCAGCGACATGTAGAGCCAGTTTCATGACACAATCTCAAAGTTCCTCCATCAGACATCGTGTGGTAAATGAATAACAGTTCGTGCCCGTTTGGCCACAGCTGATCCACTGACGGATAGAACCTGAGCAAATGGAAAATGCACATGACCCGCAGCATCCTGTGAGGAGCCTCAGAGCTGCAGGAGGGAAGTGAACGCTCTCACAGGGGTTAACTCAGGTTTATGTGAGGATTACATGATACCCAAAAAACAATAACACAGGGCTTCTACTTTACTTCAAAACCTGAGAATGAAAAGTAAAAGGAGAAGGAGAAGAGGAAGAGGAAGAAGAAGAAGAAGAAGAAGACCTACAATATGTTTTTGGAAGGAAATACCTGTAGGACGTCATTGAAATAAAACTCATAACACCTCATTAGTCGAGCTGAAGTTGTCCAAATCTTAATATCAAAAGGAGACTCCCTGATGATAATGTTAAGTACTAAAATTCTGAAAAAAAGAATGAAGTCTTACATCATTTGGATCGTAATGGGAACCAGAAACGAACCCAGACGTTTTGCAACAAACAATAATTAGAAACTGTGGACCTGAAGTGCAATGACAAAATCTAAAGTGATGACTAGACAAATAATGGCGATCTTGTACAGTGCATGCAATGCCGATGATAAACGAGTCATGGAATGTTTCTAAAGTCCTCTGCATGGGTTTGGAAACAGTCATTGTGTTTCGGTGGGTGGTGCCGCTGGAGCGACAGCAACGTACAACACGTTTGTCTCGAGTTTTGTGAATCTGACTCTTCTTAAAAAGTCAAGACGATTGGCGGAGAAGAAAATGAAAATGTTGCGTGAGCCCCATTTTCAGCTTTGGAAACGTCTGCTTCCATCCGTGCTGTTTGCTGATGATGTCATCCTTTTGGCCACGTCAGTAATCTCTGGTGTGAGTTCAAGACGTTTACTGCAGAGTGTGATGGAGTCAGGTTCACAACCACCAACTCCAAATGTTTCGCTGTCATTTTTAACTGCCCCACTGAGGTGAGGAGCGAGCAAAGACAGCAGCAGAGATCAATCATCTGAGTTTCTCTATATGTTTGGATTAATCATCAATTTATTTTTATGTCAGGCTTATTATCGTGATTATAATGGTTATGTGGTTCACTCTGCCACTCTGAAACCTGTTGAACAGACGGGAGCTTACGGAGCCAGAACCTGAAAATCTCCATCATCTGAAAGCAGGTTTGTCTCAGCAGAGAATTGTTTTCATTTGTTTACGGGGAAAGTAAACCACACATCGGATGCCAGCTATATAAAGTCACCAATTGAGTGGAATTTCGTTAATTTTTCCGCTTTCAGCCCAAAGAACGGGGCACTGAGAGAGAGTCATGTTATAGTCCTACATGCTGTGGTTTGAAGAGAGCCAGGTCCCCATAAATCCAGAAGACTGGTGATGAAAAGTGTGTTCTATTTTGCTATTTTGGAAGAACAGAAAGAGTACAATAGCAATGTTTGGACTCAGCAGAGCGCCATGTAAGGACATTTCAGTCGGAGGGAAACTTATTGAAAGCACCTGGTGGTAAGTGCAGGCAGGTTGTCGAGACTGTTCTGGTACATGAGCCATCAAATAAGCTCTTGAGGTTTAAGATCCAGGGCCTGGCAGCAGACCTCCAATTTGTGTCTTATTTCTAATATCTGTAGTTAATGCATCTCATTGTTCCTTTGAGAAATGTGTTGTGTAGAGTAAGAACAGTGTGAAAGTGAATCCTGAAGCTTATAGGAACATGTTTAGAGATTAAATTACACTAGAAACTAGTCATTTCTACTGTCTTTAGAATGCAATCTTGATCATTTTGAAAAAAGACAAAAAAGATATAATGAAATATAATAAGCAAGCAGCACAACAGAGTACTGGGCTACTTGACGTACTGCAGAAGGACACGTTGAAGTTCACTGCTGAGCACCAGAAGCTCTTTCTTGTTTACGCCAACAGCTGCTTGTTTACGGTATGAAGTCCTTGCATTACCTTAAATGATTTGTGTGAAAGGTTTAACAATCTGTCATATGGGGAATCACTCATAGAAAAACATGCTCTTGTGCCAGCACACAATCATACACAAAAACACACACACACACACACACCCAGGAGCATTTGTTAAATATGTTCCAGATGTTCCTGTCCGGTTTGTCTTGTCTGCGTTTCTGTAGATTGTTTTGTTAGTTGAAAGTGTTGTGATCCTATCTGAATACACGCTAGCTAAGGGTTCTATGTACTGTAAATATATCAGGCACTAACAAACACAACAGCTGTAGCTCTAGGAATAACGCAAATGGATGCATTTATTCAGATCTAATGTTATTTTGGGTAAACTAGTTCAGGAAAGTAAACTATACCCATAGTACATACATTATTGTAAATATGCAGTACAACATGTCACACTTGACATAGAATAAACTGGTGATTTACAGTAGATTTGAGGGTGTAGTACTTACCTAAAAGTATTTGAAGTACTACTCTGAAGAAGAACACTGACACACGTTCTCTCACTTGACTTTACTGTCTAACTGGAATGGTTAGAATATTTCTTATGAAGTCATTAATGGTATGCATATTACAGCACATTATTAGGCCGTTTTCTACGTTAGCATCTGCCTACAGCTGTCACATTTTGGTCAATCTTAAAACGGCAAAGAAAAAAGTGCTCTTTCAACCTTTATGTAAACAAAACTATACTGTCATGCAATAGGCTTTGTGAGGTTGACCTATAGGCATATCAGTGCTTTGTGCTAAATGCTACCGTCATTGTGCTAACATCTTCCCCTGCTATTAAGCAGGTAATAACTACCACGTTCATCATCCTGCATCGTTAGCATGCTGCTCATCGGCACTAAAACCAACCAGAGGCCAATGGGAATGTCATTAGCAAATAATGTGCTGATCCATCTAGTTTTGTAGACGTGGATATATTTTATAGGATAAGTGATGACTTTCACCCTCTGAGGGCGCTTGAGGAAAAGTCAGGTGATCACCAGAGTTAGTGGGACGTGAGTGGGTATCACGGCAATCCATCCAATAGATGCATCAGTCATCGATATTATGCCACCCCGAGAGCAAACACCGCTAACATGGCCAAAAACAAACAAAAAAACGAGGTATTGGATCCAACGTTGTCCCTCCGTGTTGTAAAACTGCAGCTGTAGCTTTTAAACTTGTATTCTTTGTCATTCTTGAGGAGGAAAAAACAACTGCGTACTTGTTTAATGTGAGCAGCAGATTCCTGGAAGACGGCGCAGACCGGATGTCCAGAGTCCACCCCGGGTGTCTCAGGACGAAATGTTTTTGTCTTTGAACGACGGGAGGACTCGTAAAACCGGAGCACCCTGCAGTATGTTACTCAAACCACTCAGCGGGTCTTCTTCATAAAGCAGCGCTGTCTGGCTGCACGCCTATTAATGCTCCAAAACAGCTCGGTCATGAGGTTGGCCTCGTTTCCAATATATTTTATGTACGCTCGTGAGGCGTAGTCCTTCATGCAAATATTAGATCTCCGCCGTCAGAGAAGTAAAGATTGGTGGTGGTTTGACCTCTTGTCTTCAGCAGTCGCTCAGCAGGATGTAAACACTCGCAGGTCAAATCAGGGTGACGTTTAAGGAGCACACCAGTTCTCAATGAAACCATAATCCATGAAAAGCTCACATAATATATGAGGCACAATAAACCAAAAATGTACTGTATTATATTATAAACCTCTGAAGGGGACAGCTGCTCATTAGGCCACATAAAATGCAGCGCTGAGACCCCCTCCGACTTCAAGTTGTTGTTGGTAGGATACAAAATACCTGAAGCATTACTTTTAATTCACTTATGGAAAGCATAAAGATCCCCATGTTTTGGTACAATAAGCACGACAACAAATCTTTACAGGGGTACGTCAACATCTTTCCCATGACGTTAAATCCTGACTCACCTGATGCCATCATGTAGCGGCTAAAGATAATACTTTACACATGTGCAGAGGCAAAGAAAACAAATGACGGTATACCCGTTGTTCCATATTGCTGTTCACTCGTTCCAGTATCCATAGACTCGGATCTCTTCAACATTTCCACCGCCATCTCTCAGGGGAGAACAGCGAGCTAATCTCCTGAATCACACACGTTGTGTTACTCGGCCATCAGCGTGTTGTTGTTGCTTCAGGTTGATTGGGTTCGGGGCTTTGACTGCGGCGGGGTTAGCGGAGGTTGACGCGTGGCCACGTTTTAATGGAGTCAGCATCGCATCACAGAAACCCCCAAAAGCTACAGCAAATTTCCATGGCTTTGGCAGGAAAGACATCCATCCAAGCAGAGAAAACCACACTCGCTCTCTTGTGTGTTCCAGAGTCAGTAAACTGGAGGTTCCCTTCCAGACTACACCCCTAGAAAGTGAGGAGAATACCGTCCAGAGTTTAAAAAAGAAGGGGAGAAAAAAAAAGAAGGATTAAACACTGGAGGTGAAACATCATTGATGGGCAGGTCGTCTGGTCTTTGAATTTGCTCTAGCAGCATTAATCTGAATAACTGCACCCCTAAGAAATGACAAGTAGGCCTTACTTCCCACACATCAAAGATATAGTAAAGTAACTTCTACCTGAGCAGAGAAGGAAGTCGCTCTCCCTCTGTGTGTGTTGTTATCCGTTTTACTGCATGTTACAGCATGTGAGCGGGCCCCCACCGGCTACAGCTCAGGGCCACCGCTCTGCACTTCTCTCATACGGCGGTTTACACCCTCCCTCCGCTTCCCCCTCAGGTAAACACCGTCAGCTCTGCCGGCACTTTCACCACAGTTTGTACCTTTAGCTACGAGCCGCCGGCTCAGGCGTCGCCATGTTGAGGGCCGTTGAGAGCCAATCAAAATGCTCCCAATCTCGCATTATACACCCTTAAGTCTGTTAATTGGACATTGGAATGGGGTCAGCCTGTAACTGGGAGTTTGATTGAGGGTTGTATGAAATAAATGTAAGAACTCTGCGTGAACGATCGCCTAATGGCTCATTATGATGCAGGAAGTAGTATGATGTTAGCGCTGTGCATTGTGAGTATTACATTTGCCGTAAACATCATCAAGTTTTTGCATATGTCAAGCTGTCTCTGTGATAGTGGCTAGCATTTATTACCTCAGTAAACATCTCAATCTCTAGTTTCAAGTCGTATTCAATACAGTATGATGTTTTTAGTAAATTATGGTCCCTTTTCGAGTGAAATAGACAATAAAGCAGGCTATGCTTTAGGGCGGGGCTACCTTATGATTGATAGGTTGTCACCACGGCGTCGCCTAAAAATGTCTTACTCAGCGTACGGTTGTACTTCTCGTCTCTGGTGTCACTCTCCCCAACGCGTTGTGAATCAAGTTTCTTCTTGTGGCTTATGTTGTTGAGTGAATTGTTTTTGAGTTGTGGTTTCAACTCGTGAAACACTCAGAGCTGTCGCCTGTAAATCAGATCTGGTTTTCTTCAGCGGTGATTTTTCTCAGTGTCTGTAACCATTCTTGCTTCACTCACACTTTCTTTGAACAAGCTGAATTCCCACATTCCCACATACACAGAATTATGTATTCCAAATTTTTGGTGATAAAAAAAAACACTGCAGTTACTTGGATAAGAAATTAAAGAGAAGACGCTGTTGTGGAATATATTTTAACCTAACATCCTCTTCACTTTCGTGGCATTATCGACCTGTTTATTGTTTCACACTGCACTTCTCAGTCATCCAGAGGACAATCTTGTTCATCTGCATTATTCTGACACAGATTTTGAAGTTTCACATGATCTCGGTAACCTTTACACTGTAATCACAAACAGGCACTTTGCCTGAAGCCATTACTAAGTACAGACATAATTCAACATGGCACACGGAGCTATTTGGAACAGTTATCAGAGTGTCGGCTCTCCTAGAGATATCTCCTTTATGTACCGTTTAAAGGTTGCGAGGCAACAAGTTTTGAGGGATATTACAGCGGAGACAATCATACATAAAGTGTGTGAATGTAGAGCTAGCACTACGCACACTGTTTTGAAATGAGAGCATGAAAAATCTCTCTTGTAATCATTCAATCACCAAGGGATTTGCTGACTGAAGAAAAAGGGATCAGCTTCTTTTGAACCAAACCTGCCGACTGTAAAATGAGAAGTGGCATCAAGTGTGACGCAAAGTGAAAACTAAGATGAAACAAAGGAGAGACGACGGCGTTAGCATTCGCACCCAAACACTGCTCAGTTTTTCTCGAGAGCTCTACTCTTCCCCCTGTTAATACCGGTCTTATCATCCCTGATAGATCCCTCTTTCAAATCTCTTTAGTTTTAAACCATCATCTTTCCAATTCTCATGTCAACAAGATGATGAAGACTTGTCCAAGGCCAGAACATATTTGTACAATTGGAGAACATATTTCACCAGGGCCCTGTGTGGTAATTGAGAAAATATGTTACACCACTCGCTAACCCTAACCCTTATATGATCTGTGAAAATACACTTGGTGCACTTCAAAGCTGATTTTTTGAAATCCAAATGAAGTATTTGTGTTCATAACACCAGTCAGGAATTCCAACAATATTTGCAGTTTCCATCTGCTTCCATTTCTGAATATTTTTCATATTATTGATAAAAGTAAATCTTAGTAAGGTCAAATATGTCCACATTTTCCTGGCATGATGTTGGCTCTACACAGGAATATTCATATCTCTAATGAAGGACGACCTGCGTCTGAATGAAATAGGCTCTAAACTACTAAACAACTTGGCGTTTCAGAGCAAAATTGCAAACAACTTAATATTTATAGTTGAAGGTCACAAATAACCCGGAGACCTCTGTGAAGACCTGATCCTCCTGGAGTTGGCCCGTCCGCTCCACAGACATCTCCTCGACTGATCAAAGGCCTTTGCAGAGATCAGGGTCTTTTGTCACCCTTCAGAAACTGGGAATACCAGACTCCTCTCAGAGACACCGAGGATCAATCCTCCACCGCACTGACCCTTTGCTAAGCCCCGCCCCCCGCTGCTACCCTGTTAAGCAGTCAGAGGCGGACTAACTGCACTATCTGAATAAATACTATCTTAGTTTTGGAAAAAACGAAAAAGATTGAAACAATTGAATGAGAGGCTATGGAGCAGAGCGTATAGTCGTCGGACCCTGGTCGGAGCTGGCTGACGCTACACTGTGATTGGCTAGTCTGCGTTAGGGTTAATTCCCACCATTGGAACTTCGCATGCCTGAACTGCAGGATTTTGTCTTTCACGTTGTCTTTCTTGTGACTAAAGAAAAGAGATCATATGTCTTCATTACCACATTTTAGCTGAATCCAAAATGATTTTAAGATCTTAATAAATATACAGATTATTACTGTATATATTACTGTATAGAAAAGAGTTGATGTGACAGGAGATTCGTGATCAGGGATCTTAACTCGACATTGCGTGAAAGCTACACAACAGCTGATCCGAAGCACTTTGAAGAGGAAACCTATTTGCATAGTAAAGCTGCAGGGATTTGTTAAGTTCAACAGTTGCACAATTTGTCTTCTTCTGTGGTAATTCAGACAAAGTAACATTGATCAAAGTGTGTTTCCTCCCCGGACATACAAAACAAACCTATTTCAAACAGAACTCTGGGACTTGTATGCTTTAAATAATAATTTGTTAAACTGTACTTTGAATGTTACTGCTCTGCGGAACACGGATAGTTCAGTATGTCCTAATAATACTAACAGTCTCTAAATAGTGGAAAAAAGTCATATTGAAACAGTTCAAGCTGAACATTAACAGACATCTTTCCTCCCAAACTGCCTTTAAAAACGTCTAAACCTTCTGTAGACCATAAAGACAAAATATGGAAACTGTCTTAAAACAATTGCGCCTGAGATTTGTGAGATTTGAGACGTGCAGAGAAGCCTCGGGGCTCCCTCGTCTTTCATTAAATACCCGTACACACGCCTTCATACCAACACAACACCTGGCACGGGAACATAGAGAGTACACGGAGAAAACCCACGGAGAACTCGTGTCCTGGATGTATTTGTCAAATAAAATGTGTGTATATTGAAGTCCGAAGGGTGAACGCTTCCATCTGCATACAAAGGAGGCTACCGTGTGTTTCCACCTGTCCCCTTGACCCCGCTCAGTCAGCGAACATGCCCCAAGCATTGTTTTATGACTGGAGCTCCAGCGGCTTCGAGCCTCCCAACACCTGTACAATAAATCAACCGGCCCACTCCTGTGGATGTTACACAACACAGCAGCGGTTTACTGACGCCAAATACAGAGCTGCCTGGGGTGGAGGTCTGGTGCAGGGTCGTGCAGGACTCCACCAACTCTACACGGATAGGTGGTGCTGGTGTAATTAAGTAATAAAACATGAGAAAAACAGCGATAAAATATGTTTGGGACACAAAACGTTGTCCAGAATAACAAATTCATATTCTTTTGGTTTCCCTGAAGTGGCAAAGAAGTCACCTGTCTCTCTAATGTAAACTGTGCCAACTATTGGAAGCACAACAAAACTCACATGAGCAGCAAATCCACATTGGCCAAAAAAATAATAAAATGAATGTACAGCTTTAACAATTAAAAACAGTTCAGGACTTAAAATATAAAGAGAAATGTACAGCGTTGCAGTTTTCCATGTGAATAAGACATCATTCATAAGTTGGATTTTCAAATACAGATATGGAAATATTCTGGTTCAAACTGTGATTACAGCTCCAGAGTCAGGATGTAAACCAGCTGTGGTTTCCATATGAACAAAATAAATATGCGACTTGCGAAGGGGGGGAGTGATGCAAACACTAGCTTAAATAAATAAAAAAAGGCCCAACGTGAGTGTGTACAGTGGTTGATGTGAGCTCATGAGATCCACTCGGAACAATCACAGTCCAATCACAGAGAGATGCCAAAGCGTCAGACGCACTTACAGCTTGAAGAGCAGCTGATGTCTGGTCGATAACCTGAGGGGGGAACACACTGCACTCGCGTTCCTCGTTGTTTGTGCGGATCCCGTTGCTTTCTGAGAGCGTTCTCAGTCGTGGAAAGAACAAGACGAGCTTGAGAAAGTCCCTCTCTGTCGAGCCAAGTGTTAATGCAAACCCTTTGACTCCACAGGAGAGGAGAGGAGAGGAGGTGAAACTACTCTGGCTCAAGAGCAGCACACAACAGTGATACCACTTCTCTCTTCCCGGCACGAGATTGCATGTGTGATCACGATGTACAGAAAAAAATATAATGAATCCATCTTCTCTTTGGAGGGCCAGCTTTACTTTCTGTGAATTTGGCTCCTCATTTGACTAAATCCTAATCCATACAACGATGGTAACTGTGTGAAGTCACGGGGGAAAAGAACACCATGTAACACCGTGTTTACACATCACATACTGTACTGCAACACATACAAATATTTAAAGTACAAATCTTCTAATTCAAATAGGAACAAGAAGAAAGACAGTTTGGTGGACTTCAGTGTTCCCTCTCCACCTCGGTTCTTTCAGCCAAATCTACTCCCACACAGAGCTAGTCTAGTTCGTGTTGCGTCGGCATCGATCGCATGAATGATTGCAGAGTGAAGCCCTGAGAGACACTGAGGTGACTGCAGTCCTACGTCAACACTGGCTTCAGTGTGGTTATTCTGTATTATGTCAGCTGTTATATTGGGTTTTTTCTCGTGTATCACATATTACAGCAGCTGAAGCATCCTCTGAAGTCAAGGATTATGTGTGACAGTCTGCACTGTGTTGATGCTAGTACAACAACTTCACTGAAGCAATGACACACACACACACACACACACACACACACACACACACACACACACACAGAGACACTGATCTGGTTCACTGCCCCCTTACGGCCTCTGAGTGATGGATCCAAAAGTTATTTTTTGTTTTTTTTAAAAAGAGTATTTCCCTTTTGTTTTTAAATTCATGAAAATGGACAGAAAAAGACGCAAAATCAGCACCAACACAATCAATTATTTTACTCATAGCCTCTCTTCTTTACCCAAATCTGTCCTGAGACCAAAGCACAAAATCATTGGAGTGAATTTGAACTTTGAAAAGTTTTCTGCTGATGTGGCTATTCTTTAACAGACATCCCTGCAGTCTAAATCGACTTCTCCAACCGGAATGCAAAACCCCAAATCACATGATAACCATATCAAGGGAATAATACAATTGAGTACGTTCTTGGAAGAGTCCAATTCATAGCAACAGACAACACAAAGAATCTAAAACACATCTTTATCCTGAAGTCGTTGAGCTTTAACAGGATCGTTTAGCCATTCAGAGCGTGTTAATAGTGTTGTAAAGTGCATGTTGCGTATCAACAACAACAGACTGGTACCATTACAAAAAATAAGCCTGCTAGCCGTTTCATGGCTTTCGTCTTTAGGAGAGCGGTCACAGTCTTAATCCAATTACAGCCATTTCCCAGAAGTCCCCAAACCCCCATAAAGCCATCAGACCTCATTTCACACAGGTCACTTCACACACAGAAGAGTGAAGACCTGCATGCTAGAGTTTCATCCAGAGGTTTAAAAAAACAGTCAGACCTGTATAAACACACCTGTTACTAATCGCTTCACTGAGAGATTTTCTATGAAATCAACACCAACAAACGTAGAGATTCCTATATGGAATCTAATATCTCCCTCATTAAAATGAAACATGAATCAAAATAAATGTAAAATACTTCACACGGTGTCTTTTCGCTGCGTCCTGCACTTCTCAAGTTAACAACGGGCGAGTTGTAGATATGCAAGTGATGTCACAAAAGTGTCACACACACTTTATTTGACCTTCATTTAAGTGCATGCAACCACAATAACAATCAGGATTTGTAAGGCTTTTATAAGCTTCACATCTGCTCAGAAAGCACACTGTTCTGGCACAGCATTGACCAGCCTGACTATACCGTCTCAAGTAATGTAACTCTTGAATTAGTTTTGGGTCATGACAGTCTCATGTGCACAGATGCCTTTTATTACGTGGGGGCAAAAATGTCCTGCAGGTGCTGTATAGCAGTCAGAGTGTGTCTTTTAAAACTTGAACCATAGTGGCATTTAATCGTCAGACCAAATTGTACTTATCTTAACCTCTGCCAGCGCCGTGGAACACTTACTCATTACATCTTATCCCGTGCCACATGTTGCTGATATTAAATCTCTAACCTGGCACAATGCAAAGCTGCATTCTTCCGCGGTGATACCCCAGACCCCGCTGGATGGATTTACTGGCACTGCTCACATACCTCCGCCTGCGTAGAGGTCAGAATAACTAATGACGGCTTGGATTAATTCCTGGATTCCCATCAAATATGACCGCCTTCCACCGAGCCTGATACAGGATCTGCTTCTTGTTCAATGACCTCATACATCCTCACACACGGCAGGACAGAGGATTTCATGTATGTATAGTAGACTGTATAGAGCATTTTCAACTCCACAAAACAACAAGATACGGTATCGACTCTTCTTCTTATGCTACATGGAGTTGTTTGAAATAATAATGTATCATGCCGTTGGTGGTGCAGGTAGAAAAACAGCCTTATTACCGTGTTGTACATGTTTAAGCAGAGGAGACGCAGAGCATGAGTCCGGCCTTTTTCTGCTGAGGGCTTACAGAAGGTTGGTTATTAAAATGACAGGTGGTGTCACTTTTTCCACTTCCTTTGAGGTACAGCCTGTAACTACTATGTAAAGAAGGTGTACAGAGGGGGAGGGGGGAACAAAAAACATAACAAGCATGTTGCATAATGCTGAAATTTGAGGGCGCACCCCCTCTCCCCCTATCAATCCGTTCTCAGGTGTGAAAGGAATACACTCAGACATGCTCGGATTCATCACCCCGAGACAGCTGCTGTCTAGAAGCTGCACCACCATTGCTGCGTGCAAGATATTTCCCCGTATTGCCTCTGTACGGTAATGTCAGCGGCTATAAAAGTATACATGAAGCCTGTTGGCAGATGGGACGCAATAGCGGAGATGCTAGAACATGCTGTTCAGAAGAAGAATTTGGCACCAGTCCATTATAAATCAGTGGTACAGCTACGCAGCAGATATGCTGTAGAATGGGATCACTGAGACAGTGATGGATATGTGTTCACTATTAAAAGCTGATACAGGTTTTAAGTGCACTGTATGTCTGTGCTATGTGAGTGCTGCTGCATAGTCCAGTGGTCAGGACCCCTCAAAGCACTGCTAGATCAAATCTGAGGGTTAGAAGATAGAAAATAAAATTCTGCAAGACAACATTGTGTTTATTCTTTCTGACTTTTTCTTTCACCGTTGCTTTTTTAGTGGAGAGTTTTACCTTTTCAGAACTCAATCTAAGACGCAAACACAACTCTATGCTCTGTGATGAGGGGTCACAGTTAAGCATCGCTTGGCTGTAAAGGGTCAAAAGCTAAAAATGTTGAGAACCAGTGGCAGAGTCCGATGTTTTCCATAAAGACACCAGAAAATGTCTGTCCCTGGCATATGCCTGTGCACGTGCACGTTGGACAGTGGGAGAGTGAATCATGTCGGTGACAGTCACTAATTACACCGTACAGGGGTAAGCAGTGAAGGTACAGATTGTGATCTCCAAATATCTTTTAACCAAACTTGCAGTAACTTGCACTATTTTAAGAACTCTGACATGGTAATTTGTGGTGAAGGCAAACTCTTGGAACGCATACCGAGCAGAGCACCTTGACCTCAGGGAGAAATGTCTGTCAAAAGCACAGTGTTTTAACTGGCGGTTGCAACAATAGTAGGGAGCTGCAGTGAGTATGTTTAGTCTCAACTGGACTCTACTATATTTTCAAATATCTGTGGCAGCAAGCAACCCCCCCTGCTGAAGTGTCTTTAGTCAAGACGCTGAATCGTCAGACGCTCCTGGACAACTCTGCACTTGTTGACCCGAGTTGACGTGGAAAGGAAGGACTGAGAAGAGAATTTTCCCTTCAGGGGATGAAGACAAAAACAGCTTGCTTTTGGACATTCTTTGGTCAGTCTTTACCTCACAGGTTCCCAAAAGTTACATTGGACAAAATAATGGAAAGACCACATGATAAAGGACATTGAATCCTGAAAATTAGCATGAGGTTAGCATTTTGATATTCAAAGGATCATTCTATATATATATATTATATTTAATATAAATATAAGCCTGTAAATAATACTGAAATTTAGTTTTTCTTCCCTGACCTGCCACTATGGCCGGTCATTGACATTTTTACCATCAACTAAAACTTTTTAACTGACACTTCTGAAATCTATAGAATACTTTAGGATTGTAAACACTGAGTCAGTGGTACCAGACAGCAGACATATAGAATAGATCATGTACATTTATTAGGGCAGAAAGTTCTGTTTACAACCACAAAAAGCAAGAAGGCCAGAAACCAAATCCCGTCTTACGATCAATCTCCTCCTCCGTCTCAGTCCTACTGGCCGCGCCTCACCTGCGCACACCAACCATGGATTTATAAAGAGAACCGGATTCAGTGTCGGAGGCGTGCACCATTCATTCTTAATAAAGTTTCTCAGTGGTGCATAACTTCCGAGTATGAAATTCTGATAAATTTACAGTCGTGTTTTCTTTAACCTATGGCCTCCCGGCATTCGGTCCAGCCTCATTCTTCGGCTCTTTCACAAGGAACAGAGAAAGGAATTAGTGCATTTTAAGACCCAATCATTTAAATAAGGGCTACTCAAGTGTTTGTACTGGGAAGTTGATTTACCAAATAAAAATGAACCGCTGAGATACAGATGTATCTTTCAAAATGTAAGTCTGTGGGACAAAGTCTTTATGGGCATCGCTTGACGCACCCGGAAATTGTAATTCCACCATTTGGACACTATGTAAAATTTGCTTAAAAGCTCAGCGCTCTTCTCTGGGGCTTTACACGGACCCACACACAACAAACAGCATCAATCAATGAGCAAAAAAAACAACTACCAAAAACATGATTCGATGATCAGCTGATGATAGGCAAGACTTGACCAATCACATTAGAAAATTGTAAAATGTAAATTCTTGGTTGGGGACCCTCCAGATCTAATTATGATAGTAGCTGCAGGGAAATAAAGTACTACTTTATTTGTTCAAAAAAAATGCATCAAGAATTTGTGAATACGTACCACTAATCAATGCAATAGTTTTTGAAATATCATGTTGACCTCCCAGAAACTCTTGATGAACCACCAAGGAACCTGTTCAGAGGTCAGGAGTCATCAGAGGCAGTGAGTTACCAGAAGGGAGGATGATGGATGGTTTCACTCAGACAGTTGTCCCAAGGTGAGGTCAGGACCCCGAGCGATCATGTTTCTCCCTCTGCTTATTGCAAGTGAATTTTTAAATAACACCACCGATCACGTGGGTCAACACACAGCACGGTTTGCCTTCTTCTCTGTCCGCTCACACGCTTTCTTCTCCTCTTTGACCCGAACTACTGGCCAAACTAAATAAAATAAAATGGGACAGGGGTGGAGTAAACGTAGTCAGGTGGAATGCGATTGGATAAAGTCACATTGCGATTGAAACATGTTGCCGTTTCCCAGAAAGCTTGGTCATCTGAGTTTTTCCAGTAGAAAGTAGGGCACTGAGGCGGGGGTGTCAAGAGTTCCTTAAAGGCCTCATTGCACATCTGTACCGAGCAGCAGAGGACACACCGCTAACAGGAACCAGATTCACTTAATGTCATGGTCAGATGCTTGAACCAGCGGTTTGGGACACCGGGAGAAGTTGCCGCTGCTTTCTGTGTCATACATACACATTGTTGTTGGATGGTATCAGAAACAACAACATTAGTGATATTCAAAGATTAAAGAGGAGTCCTGTTTTTAATTACGCTACAGAGGTTTACTTCAACATTCAGATGTTGCACATACACACTTGTCAACCCTCAGCTGGGGATCCTCCTCTGCTGCCAGTAACTGCAACATCTGTGAGTCTGTGCGAAATGTGCATCAGTAGGCCGTGTACGTTCATCTTTTTAAGATGGAATTCCCCATTTGACTTACTCACTTCATGATGCTTCAGCTGCTTTAGTTGGACTGTTGGTGCTGTGATTTAAAGGTGGGACTGATTGTGGTCAGTGAGCAAAGTGTCACCTCTGGCTGACACCCCAAATATAACACATGTAGAGGACATCTGTTGTTTGGAACCATGAGAAGTCATCAGGAATCCAGTTCATCATCGTCATCATCATCATGTTTAATCAATCTCATCATCATGAGCAGCAGTCATTATTAATGATTATCTCTAAAACAATGTCAAATGTGCATCGTATGAAACTAATTTAACAGCAACATGGCACTGGTTGCTGTCATTACAGTACATCTATTGGTATTTCCAGACAGGTATTTTCTGCACCCTTTTTAATAATGGAAAGTGGACAGCAGCATTAACACTGAAAATAAAATGACAGTAAAATGACTGTAGTATACGGACTCTGTAGCACACAGACTTTACACCAACTTTTAGGTTCGTAATATAAAGCCAAAACATGTGAAGCAAGAGTTGGGTCGTTTTCCGCTTTTGCCGGTTCATTCCGGTGCATGGGCGGTTTGTTTTCATGAAAATCAGCTGAACCAGCATTTGTCATTATATTCTGGGCCTGGACAAATAAAAAGTAGCCGATATCAGCAACCTGTGCCGACAGCGTCACAGTGCGAAATCCGTCTTGTATTTCATTAGGAATAAAAATTATGACGACGTGATTAACATGATACTATCTTTATTTATAAAAGGACTAACAGAGCAACTAGTGTCTGACAGGCCGTTCAGACAATTTACTGCCAAGCCGGCAACATTTGGGAGATCAATTCTCAGTCGAGGTGGGAGGGGAGAAGATGTGCACATTGTGTTTTTTTTACTTGAAAGTTTGTGAGTTTTTTTGGTGGAGACGAAACAAGATGCAGCAGAGTTAAGGCCCATTCACCACGGGGGATGTGACGAATAAACATGAAAATGATTAAATACTAGCCTGCTAATACTTTGGCAGAGATGCAAATTTGCGACAGCCTTTTTCAATTATAGGTTTGAAATAGATCTACACAGACAGAGAACCAGCTACAGAGGACCTGGCCTTGCTACACTCTCATTCAAAGGGTTTATCAGACTAATTATGTTCTGCTCGTGAGCGGCTGCTGAGTCAAGTGTGACACCTAGTGGTAGAAATTCTGTAAATCGGTCAGGTCCAGTGTTCAGATTAACATCAAACTGATGGAAAAATGTTCCCACCGGCCCAAACCTACGAGTAGCAGCTCTCCAGAAGACTAGAAAAGGGCTCACCAAACCAGTTTTGATGATGACACCACATCAAAAACAGATGAGTATTATATTCCCTCCATATAAAACATTTCCTCTGACATTATCAGGACTTTGTAATTATATAATGTATGAGAGCAATGTACAAGAAGACAAGCCAGCCTCATGAAAGCATCCACGTCTGAGTTGAAAATCATTCATCCGACCAACTATCCACCAATGTTGTTCGTCAGCTATGGACGTAACAAATCTTGCCAAGAAGGCAACGAGAACCAGCCACAATCAGAGGCAGAGAACGGCCGGTCATCTGCAGAAAAATGTGCCAATGGTGGCACACATGCCAAAGTTACCTACTCATGGTAAAAATGCTCATTTATGTCAATCTGTAATCAAATAGTGACTCGTCTTGCTGGAAAAAAATAAGTGTCTTTACGATCACACATATCACAAATATTTTGTATTTGTTTACTTTTTAGTTGGAATGAGTCAATCTATTGTAAGTAGTTGATAAATCTGAGATTGTAATAGTCTACATGTCAATCAGAGATTAGTTGTGAAGTTTCCCAGATGTTTATCCCATTGAGAGATTTTGTGTTGAGAATACAGCTGCTCTGACTTAGAGATGTACAGACGTACAGTATGGGGGCCACCATCAACGCAGCATACGCGCTTCCACTCCTCTGGTTGCCAGTAAAGTCCCAAAGCATGAGGCAGGAGGTGGGAGCCCGCCAGTATCAGCCCATGATATCATGAGAAAGGAAGTGGGCTGTGCTAAATGTTCCTGAGATCCAATTCACGGAGTACTTCTGAAATGCACGAGGAAACGAAGGGCGCACATTTAGACACAAGTTTCTATACGTGAACCACCTACAGTGTCATCTTAAAGCTTCACGGTTATAGTATTTGATGCTGCACTATTGCATTGTAGAAATATTGCATTTTTTGGAAATCCTTAATCAAACTGCCAGGAACTGAAGAATCAACAAACAAATACATTTTAAAAAACTGTTTTGCATTAAAACAGATCATTCCAGATGTCTCTTTAACTAGAGATAAGTAGATGATACTTTCTGCATTGCAGTCTGGTGTTTTTTGTGTGTTCAAACGGTCTTCAAGCAAGAACTGCCAGTTTTGTAATCTCTGCACTGACAAAAATGAAAAATTTGAGCTTTGAACTGATCCCACCTCATCCGGATCCCTTTGAGTTTGTTTTTAATAAAGTGACGTGTTGATTTAGGCAGAAACATCAGTTTCTCCTTCAGCATCTATTGGGAGCCTGGAATCAAATATTCCCCGTTACTCAACATGTTGTGGTCGAGCACCTGTAGGCTATATAATACTATAATACATAATATAATCTGCTGCCTGTGGGAACACGTGAAATCAGGAACATTTTTATTCAAGGTTGAAACTTAATTTTCCTCTTTAGAGTAGATGACCCAGTGTTTGCACTCTGCTGGGACATAGGCCAAGGTTTTTTATTTTTTATTTATTTTACCCTTTCCGTGATCATGCTGCTCCCAAATGTACTAATGTGACACCACAAAACAAAATCTACTTCTTTTATTCATCAATATCACCACCAGATCTGGAACACAGGCCCAACAATAAGGCTCTAACATGCGCGTGGCAGGCAGAAGGTTACCTGTGATAAACTCTGCAGACCTTAAACCAACCAACAGCATCAAGCAATTTACAATTTCACGTCCTCGTTTATTAAGCAGGAAACGATTCGTTTAACAGCTCTAAATACACAGAAAACAAATAGCTTCGGGTACACCTTTAGTGACCTCATCCTATAATATTCATCATTAATGAACACGTGATCACTTGACCCGACCCGGATAGAAGTAGCGTTGTATCTTATCATTGGTTGGTTCATGGGGGAGACGCTGTCATCTTACGTCACAAGGTGCATGCCAGAACATGGTGCAGAGGCGGAGTGGTAGAAGCTTTAAACTCGCCATATAGTCACTTGTTGTGGGGTAGGGTAACTTCCTTCGTCCTCCTCTGACCGTTTCTTTGAATATTATGATGTGGATATTTGTTCAGCATGTTACATCAAATAATGTTATAGCTGCCATTGTTTACCACTTCCCAACAGCGTGGCCACGAGTTAAGTTGTGTCTTTGGTTATATGGCACTAAGGCCCTAAATTGACAGTTGTGAAATTGTATATGTGCAATTTGTTCAATAAAAAAATAACTAAGGCCCAAAAGAAAAAAAAACATTTAATTTGAAATAAATTACTTTAGTAAGTACTGTAAAGTTGTATCACAAGAAACATTAGCTACTATGTTTTGGGGGACAATGTTATTCTGGCGATTTTGTTACTCATTCCGTCTCAATTTGCCATTTTTCACAGTGGTTTCATAATCTTCACACAATAATAACAGCCCCATCAGAGAGATGGTCTGTGAAGGAGTGAGCATTCTCAACGGCTGCTCGGGGTCAAAAGAACAGGGGAAGTCTATAACACAGCCGGCACTAAATCACTTTTTATGGATGAAATTTCATTCTGGGATCCCAGGTGAATCACTGATTCATTCAAGGGTGGTTCCCATAGACGGTCAGGTCAAAGCAAGACGAGACATCCTCAAACGTCACTGCCGATGCCAAAACAAACTCTTAATACGACAATCGAATTTCAAAGTTTCACTTTAATGCTGAATTTTACTGTGAAACATATGTGCTCAAATGAAATATGGTCCTGAGTAGACTCCTCAGACCATAGGAGGAGACAGACAAGAAAACATACAATCAAAATAGGTCACTTGAGCAGCAATGTGCAAATATCTTACTGGCTGCTCAACATAAGTGAACACACAGCAGTGGTGGGCCGTCAGGGCCTGCAAGGCCTTCTCTGCTGGCCTAAACAGAATCACAAAGTTATAGCTATTTTATAATGTAATAATTTTTCTTAAATACATTACATGTATTATAATTTATAAAAATATTTTCCCCATTATCTTATTTTCTCATTGCACAGCTACTGTCTTCCTCAGTTGCTCTGCTTCCAGTGCAGCTTGTTTTAAGTAGAGCTTTTATCCAATCAGATTTCACCTCTGTGTCTCTAGGTAAGAACAGAGGCAAATAACCGTAGCTCAGTAGGACAGCACAGAAGGACTAGGTATAAAATGCATGGCCCGCCACTGACACACAGTAAATGTGCAGTTTCCCGATGACATAATGTCTAGTCAAAGTTAGATATTCTAAGCAATCACCTATCGCTCATTTTTTTCAGAGCATTTTTTTGATAGCTGTCATAGTGCTCAGCTTATGGCACTAAACGCATCGAGAAGATACCGATCATGTGCCATCACCCTGCGGACTCTAATCACAACCCTCATACATAAATACGGCATGTTATCTACCAATTGCCTACAACTGTGAGGCATCTGAGTGTCATCATGTGCTGTTCATATGTGAGGATTGTCCCTCTCTGCGTCTTTGGCCAGGCTCTGCAGCAGAAACCCCTGGAAGGCCTCGTCGCACGACTCCGGGATCAGAAACTCAAGCAGCAGGTCACAGATGCAGTAGATCAGATGCCTGCTCATAATCACACAAGCGGGGTAAATG
Source organism: Anarrhichthys ocellatus (assembly GCF_004355925.1). Taxonomy (NCBI): domain Eukaryota; kingdom Metazoa; phylum Chordata; class Actinopteri; order Perciformes; family Anarhichadidae; genus Anarrhichthys; species Anarrhichthys ocellatus. Next base: position 1,505,918 of record NW_022280048.1, on the reverse strand, counting down.
ACAGGCTGACATCAACTGTTATTAATACAGAGGGCTTATATGGACAATATTGGAAAATTAAATGATTAAATAGAGCAGATGTGTTGTATATATTATTGTATGATGTGTAGCACTGTGCATGACTTGACTGAAGACAGGAAACTGAGGAGTTAGGGACCGTCACAAAAGTGCATACTTAGAGGCCAAAGGAGCTTTTTCTAATTATTGTAAATAGTTTTCTTGTTTTTTCATGGACATTTCAAACAAAATCAATTTCAACCTGGATCTCCTCTCATTGTATGCACAATCTCCTTTTTAAAATAATATACATTAAAAATATATATATTATTATGCTATAGTGCCCTGTGAGTTGTTATTGCCTTTTTCTTTGTCAATAGCTTTCTCATTTTTCATCATAGACACTTCGGACCAGCCTGACATTAATCTGGGCCTCCTCCCATTATAAACACTTCCTCCAGTTTGTAAAGAAAACCATGCAATATGGCCAAAGGCAGTTCTGACTTGTATTCTTTCAACTAACCTCTCATTCTGTTTTCCCTTTTAATTTCCACCAGGACCATTAACAGTTACACAGTTTTCATTTAGACTCAGTTTAGGCGGTACAATCCGAAAAGATGTTGTAAACATAAACAAATTCTGATCTTAGCTATATCAATAGATTGCACCCCTACTCGCTACGGTTTAGTGTATTATAGATCTGATACCCAGATACATTCGTAACCTGTATGAGTGCACCCGTCTTAAAATAGCCGAATCAGACGTACAGTATGTTTACTCGACAGTTTGCTCGTTGACTCACTTGTTTATCTGATGATCTTGTAAAGACTCCAGCATGGTCTCCAAGGTCAGTCGGTACTTCTCACTTCCCAACATGTCAGTGATGAGCTCTGCCGCAAAAAAATTAAGGAAATCAAAGGAACAACATAGCTTCAGGAGCACTTCGAAAAATCTAAATGTATGGAGCATTCAAACAGCTACAACCTGACTCAGCTTCTACATACCTGGCAGCAGCTGCATTAGACAGTCCAGACATTGCTCCTTGGTTTCCTCTCTTTCTGCGGCACTGCGCTCTGGCCGTGGTTGAGCTGGCAGCGTGCCACCTGGCCATACAGCTTCCTGCAGCACTTGAAGGTAAATCACCCAGCAGGGGGCACTGGTAAGGTGGGCAACCCCTAAATCCAACCATCTGAAACAGAATCAGCAGTTTAATGCAGTAGTGTTCCACTGTGCAAGGGCCTCGATATCACCAAACAAACAAGTGAAAATAAATGCATATATTGTACATGCAAGCACGCTTTGATTGATTAGGAAGGAACAAAAGGGGAAGCAACACACACAAGTATTCTTAAATCTCTCTGAACCATTGAAGGAGCACAAACGTTGTTTGCTGACATGCTTAGTGAACCCTACAACTGCCAGAGGCATCTGTTGAGTCCAAAAATGGAGGCCAGTATAATCAGTTAATGACAGCAGGGCACAAGAGATTAGACAAGCACAGTTCCCACAGACTGTGTGGTAATAACAATCCCCGTGGTAATTCTAGATTCCCAGTGAGGCATAAATATTTAAAAAGAAAAGTTGTATTTTGAAAGGCAATCTGAGAGAATGTCATGCAGCAGTCGAGTGCTACAAACCACTTAGTGCTTACTAGAGATGAACCCAACGTCTGGATGTTGAGCTGGGTGAAGGGCAGATAATAGAGAGCCACAATGTCACATCCCAGCTAAATAAATCTGCAGTCACATCATTTGTATGTGTTAGTAGCATCAACGTCAGCCGAAGTAATCATAATAATAAATATGTGATTACAGATTATTTCAAAAATACACAAACTCCTGCCTTCTTCGGGAGGCAGACGCTGAGTTATTGACATGTTAAGCTGGATGTACAGTAGGAAGTTACTGAAAGGAACACTTACCTCTCAATGAAGGTGCCAAAGAGCAGTCTGATGGTCTTCTGTATGTTCTCAGTGCAAAGCCAACTCCACTGGTCCTTCATCAGCAGACACAGAATGTTCAAGGCAACATCTGCCACAGCTGTGTCTGCAGTGCACAGCAACAAACGTAGACACACAATAAATACACAGCAACACAACAATAGGAACACCTTTAAACACATAGGACACACTGTACAGACAAAACGCATCAACGGTGGAAAGTGACTTCTAGAAATACTCAGAAAACGTCTAAAGAAACAATGGAGTTTTACTGCGTCCAAGTGGTAATGCTGAGTAACTGCATGTTGATTCTACAGGGCTGCAAAGCAACACTTCCGTACTGGCGTTATGGATAAAAACTAAGATATCAACCTGTGCCATGAGTTTTCCCTGACGTCTTCTTGTCCATGCCAGGCTGCTCACAGCACTGCTTGGCTGTCTCTTTCCCATTCGGCTCACACAAAAGTATTTCCTGCTCTTTGACGAAGCTCTCCAAGCCCGACAGTGACATGCCATTGAGGATCTACGATGAGCAAAGCAGAAATGTCAGCTTTGTCCAGTTTCCGTTTCAAACACAAACTTTATAAAATCAAAGATGGTCAATACAGTGTGGTAGCTTACAGCGCTGCCTTCACTAAAGCAGTATGTCACTTTAGGGTGTAGGTCAGGTATGTTGAGAGATGGGGAAATTTTGCTTTGGAACATAAGCCTCCTGATGCATGAAACAAAAAACAAAGAAAAACAGGAATCCAAAAATAAAACACTTTTTATTTCATAGGAACACCAGATAAAATAGATAATTCAAAGCGTCCTCAAGTGTAGACTCAGTAGTGATTTTTGTTGACATCCCTGTTGGAATCCCTGGATAATGTTAAAGACTCTAAGATTTATTCAAATGACTCAATGTAGCGGTCACGACTCAACATGGGCAAACGCAGATCGCGATGACGGGTCACAAGTGGAAACTGCTTCGTTATTTAGGAGTCACCGTGGAAGACAATTTGGGAACAATGGCACCGGACTGATATAGAGGTCTCACCTGTACTTCCTGCTGTCCATTGTTCTTCCGTCAGCATCTCCCTCCAGGTCCTCCATTGGACTGAGGGGCTCAGGATGAGGGAACGCTGTCTTCAAGGTGTCTAAAGCATTTTCCATCATCTTTAATGACGGAGAAGACAGGAAATAATTAAAGTCCCCGAAACAAAATACATAGATCATACTTTTCCATTGAATCTATAGTTTTGATTAACAAGCTTTAGACAGATTTCTTTTTTTTTAAACTTGCAGCCAGCTAGCTGTTTTTATGCTGAGATAAGCTAACCAGCTGGCTTCAGCTCCATATCAATATGGAGTCATATTGACACATACACAGACATCAATGTTCAATCAATCTTCTCCTCTACCTCTTGGGAAGAAAGGGACAAAAACCTCCTTCTATCAGAGAATGATAAGCTGCTCGTACGTTTCTTACAATAACTCTCACAACACCTACAGCATGAAGATTCTCTCTGACCTTATCGATTCTCGACTTGGCAAAAGGCTTTCTTCCAAAATATGTGCAAACATCTGAGTTGAGAGCCAGGAACTCCTGCATGTCCTCACTGTTGGATGTCTCAGGAATGCTGCTTAATTGCTTGAAAAAAGAAAACAAGGCAATCAAATTACAGAATCGCATCAATCCTTTCATGACAGAAGTTATGATCCCAATATACGTACTTTAAGGAACGTATCCAGTTGGCCTTTACGGGCTTCAACCTTGTCGCTGTCTGCATTGCCAAATGGGAGGTCGGGGAACATTTTCTTTGGGCCTTTGACATCTGAAATACATGACATTGATTTGCATTGATGCACCTTTCTCCGTATACTGAAGTTCAACGGTCAATTAAAGAGGATGATAGTCACTTACTCTTGATTACTTTCTTGACCTCAGGCTTCTCCTCCAAACGTGTTTGCAAATTGAGGAACTCGCTGTATCTCCGGTTGACAGTGTGACAGGACACAGGTTGCAGAGTTTCAGCGTTCTCCGCGGCAGCCATCGTCTCGAACTGTAAAGCGGAAAGCGGAGGTCAATGTGGGCTCATCGATAATACATATTCAAATATCAGGAAGTAAGAGGTGGCGTTACCTTTACAGTGTAGAGAGTGTAGGGATATGTGCCTGTGCCACGCTGCTCCTTTGAAGCGACAGTGCCACAAATTTGCACATTCTGGATGTTCACAGGTGCAGCTTGGATGTTGGGGGTATCAAAGTTGCAGGAGGTCAGACAAAGTCTTCTTGGAGGACATGTTGGGGATTTCTCTTGGGCTATGCCTGCTGGCCACTGGGAGTCCTCGGGCACCGCCATCTTGGGCCCAAGATTTTTCAGAGGACCGAAGCACCCGAAAGCCTCATCGTCCTTTAAAGTGATCGCGTTGCAGATGTTCGTCGGAGAGCCGCAGTCACAAAAGCCTCCCGTCAGGTCGTCTTCGGAGTCCGACTGAATCAAGGAGTCCAATGAAACCCTTTTGGGCTCTGGTGAGTGGGAGTAGCGGCCAGATGTGAGGGAGCAGCAGTTCACTTTGCATGGTGTGAGCAAGCCCACAGGGCAACCTTCTACTTTCCCGGCAGACATCAGGCTGACCATGCTGCCCTGCGAGGAATCCCTCTCACAGATGCTACTCTGGCTCTGCAGATCATCAAAGTCAGAGGTGTTTCTGCTGTTAAAGCTGGCCGGATCAGAGGAAGACAGTGACCTGCAGGTGGTCCAGGACTCCTGCTGGATCTGACACCTGTACAGAGCAGCCGCAGCCGGGAGCTCCTGTGGTTCCCTGGACCTGGTGATGACGTCTACAATGGTCTGGTTGAGCCAGTCAGGATCGGACGCCCTGCTTATGAGCGGCAACAGCACGTTGCAGGTGATGAGCTCTGTAACCATGTAACCTCCAGTCCTGGTTTCCATATGGGGGTACGGAACTAGCACATGTAAGACGAGGTTAACTAGAGCTCTCGAGTAGCCGAGCTCAGCGGCTGCACTGCTCACAGCCGGGTGAGGGGCATCTACTTCTCTGTAGAGCTGCCAGAGGCCAAAGCTCTGCTGTTGCGTTGACTGTATCTGCCTCGCCGTCATGTAGCTCTGCAGGTGACAGCCGTACAGCTCTAGCAGCCGCTGAACCAGCGCCTTTCTGTCCACTCGCCGCGCGCGCTCCTTCAGCTCCATCACTGACTCCAGCATCGTGTTACGCACCGCACGTTCAAACTCCCCCTCCACCTCTGGCAGGAGAGTGCGGTACCACGAGGACACGAAGTCCCGCACCGCTTTGTGGACAGCGTTGTGGATCTCGTGGTTCAACCTCCACTCGTGTTCGGGCGAATACAGAGGTGGGTTGAGTTTGCCAAGAGGCAAAAAGTGTTCCAGGTGCAGAAGGCTGTCTGCGTCCAGCACGGCACGGGACCCGAGCCAACCTCCGAGAACCACCAAGAGACTGGTGAAGACGCAGAGGAGCCAAACATTCACGAGGAGATGGAAGAGGACAAGCCACGCCAGCAGAGCCCCGAGCCCTAACAGCCTGCGCTGCCCGAGTAACTCTGATAAAGTCCAGTGAGGAGAGCTCGTTGAGGACGGCATTAGAGCCAGCTGGTGTAATGTGTCCTGTTGAAAAAAGACTGTGATATACATTATGTCATATAACAAGCACAAAGAATACAGAGTGGTGATTGTATGATAACTTGCTTCTTTTGATTTATAACCCCTAAATAACCAAACAACACTGTTTAAATCATTGTGGTAAAGATATAACTTTGGTTGCACATTTTTGCTGTATATTGGTGGGACTTGTCAATGTTTAGAGCTGAAAATAACAAATATTTTCATTATCGATTAATCTGACTATTTACTTGATTTATCATTTCATCTCGTCCAGTTCCCGGGTTTCCAGTCTGCCTGCCCTGACTCGTCCTGCCGGATTTTCCCCCTCATTTCTTGTCTTGTGCTTGGACTCCCTGTTGTGTTCTGGTAACGATTCCTATTTTGTTCAATACTCATTAAAACCTGTTTCTCACCTCTATGGTCCTGCATTTGAGTCCATCACCACACCTCATGACAGTGACAACTTCTTTTGTCTGACCAACAGTCCAAAACTTGAATAATGACATTAAGATAACAGAGAAAAGCAGAAAAATCCTCACAACCAGAGAATTTGGCTGTTTCATCCTAAAAATATGATTTATCTATTCAATTACCAAATAGTTGCCGATTATTATTTCCGTGAATCGATTAATCGACTAACCTTTGCAGCTCTACTGTTTTTACATGAATACTGATTCTGTGTGTCTCTGCCATATATCATTTAAATACTTTTATTTACATTTATTCGCCACTGTGCAGTACCAACAACATTCAAATTAAGACAGGTTTATTAGCTATGCTTTATTAACCTAATCAGCCTATAATATTGCCAATCACAAAATTTCAATTTAAGTATCAAAAGTAAAAGTACTCATAACGCAGAGTGGCTGCTACTGTTTGTATTATACCATCACATTATAGGGTCATTATATTTGATGTATTAATAATAATATTTGATGTATCAAGATGGAGCTAAATTCAAACTGATCATATGTCCTGTATGTAAAATCTCAATTTGAAAAGTAACTAGTTACTATAACTCTTGAATAAATGTACTGAAGAGAAAATAACATTTTTCTCTCTGAAATGTAGCGTTAATACTTAATTAGAGACAGCTTAAAGTACAAGTAGACCTAACTTTACCTCAAAATTGTACTTTAGTACACTTATACTGCAATTATTTACAGGGAATATTAACCAGATAGCCATACTCCTATTATTATAATTAGAAAATAACAATATTTACAGCAACAGCAAAACAATTAAAATGCAGTGCAACACTATAATCAGCTTTACCACATGAGATGTATCACGTTAATTTGTAAACTTCGAGGTACAATCAGTCTTCTGCTGCCTGTTGTTAGACTACAGACTACACGCTGCACCACTGAAGCTGTTGTTTCCTCGCTTTGTTCTCAAGATCTTTAACTAAATCTGTGAGGAATAAAAAATGTTTACAAATCTACTGCAAGCTAGCTAGTGCAGTCTACTGACATGATACTGCAATTATTAGGAATATTCAGCCTTGTCATAAAACCAGTTGTGAGACAGTAAAAATACATTACCTACGAGGTTGTAGGAGCTTTATAACAGGAATACAAGCAGTATAGGGTGTCCTCCTCCTCCGGGACATTGCTTTAATCCTCTAACAAAGATTATCTGGGTCAGTCTGCAAGTCAAGATAGACACATGGCCCATATGGACAGCTAACTAGCTGTTAGGTGTCCACTTGACCTGCCAGAAAGCACAGCTCTGTGGTCTCTCTTGTGAAATAAGTAGGCTGGAGATAAATAAATATGTCAGTTCATTAATAAAATAATACATGTCAGTTTGTTTGCCTTTCCTTCAGTCACAATCTCCGTTCCCAGGCCCCTCCATTGACCTGTTTTTCCATTCACCAGTTGTCCTCAGGACTTTCCTTCTGTTCCACATCACCTGACTGCCACACCCACCCACACACCTGCATCTCCTAACGGCTCTAAACCTAACTCTGCTCTTGCAAATCCGCACCTGTGTGCTGTCGTGGCAATTTTGTAATCCCACTCTCACAATGAGGAACGAGACAAAAATGTTTTATTGTCACCCTCTTAATGCTCAGAGCCTGGTAGCCTACTCAGGACAAGCGAGAGGTTGAAATGTGCATCCCGATGTTGTTCTTTCTCTGATATACTATGGCTTGGTCATCCCCCTCTGGTTGCTTCTTTTAATAAGAAACTTGCATTTCCTTAATTTAGGTAGTCAGGATGCATTCAGTCAGAGGTGATCAGATTCAGCATGATCAAACATAGGGGAAGTATACATGATTACTTTGTGCATGATCAGACGAACTTCCCTTACAGTGCTCTTACAAGTCAACATCCAGACTCACTGACCATCTAATTTAGCCTCATCCACTAAGTCCATTCAGGGACAGGTGGTCAGAATAGTATCAGCATAGTGCTTCTCAAATAAATTTGCTTTGCGCATGCTCAAACCTTCTTGTTATACATTACCGGGTTATGTAATAGTGCCGCTGCTGCCTGCAGCTCTCATGGAGCGCAGATCTATTGGTCCAGCAGGATACAGACCTAGAGAACAGCAGTTGTGTCCATCCACGTTAACCGCTGACATGCCTCCTGTGAAGCTCGAGGTTTCAGGTGAGCCTCCTCTATTTTGTGTATGTTTTTTTACTGTAACGTTACAGACAAAACAGGGCCGTTTATTCAACTGCTGTTGGTTTTGCAGAAGTGGGACAATCTAAGACCCATGTCGGACACGCATATCGCTATCGCTGTAACTTTAATCGCATCTTTATATATATAGAATCAGGGCTGTTATCTTTCTTCTTATATATGGTGTCTGATTTGAATGTGGATGCAGATGCGATGATGTGCGATGAAAGACCGCTCAGTTAGGACATACTGTTCTCCGCTCCGGGAAACTCCTCTCGTGTCAGGTTTCATTTTGCAGGTGTTGATAAGGTGAACATAGGATGAGAGAGCCTGCAGGCCGCAGGTACTCTTCTACTGCGAGCTTCTTACTGCGCACGCGCATCAGAAGAATGAGCTGGACCCGGTTCAAAATTAAAACAATATTTAATGTACTACACAAAGTTCACTTACAAACTGAATTAACTATCAATAGTAATGTTCTCGAGAGCAGAGACCACATACACGCATCTCCTCCCAGTTAGCTGAAAATGAGAGCTGCAGTGATCTGAGGTAAACTCCCTAAAACATTGTCTTTTGTATCCCCTGAGAGTCGGAAAGTGTCCGATACTGTCATAAAACGTGTGAATGACCCTCCGTGGTGATTAGTGATTGGCTTCATTTGAATTCTGTCCCCTCCCATTATCGATCCCTTAGCAAAACATCTTGGACTCCTCCTCTCTGTCCTGCTGGTCAGCTTGGCATTTGACCTCCAATGCCTCCACCAATGAGGTCGCCTCCATTTGCTGCTGCATGTCTGACACCTCACCCAGAATCCCTATCTGACCCTCAAAACTATTCTTAGTGTTTTAATACCTACAGTGACTATACTTTTATGATTTAATACATTCAATGAGTTAATATACTGTAACATATAATATCCTCTATAAGTAAGAATATTGTAAACCTATAATACATTCCATATGGAAACATATTGTGACTAACATATTTATTATTGTGACACTTCTACTCACTACTAGGGGTGTTATTTTATCCTACTAATAATGCGTTTAATACTGAAATTCTCCACACAGGCTACAAGTACTTTTAAGGGGGACAAAATTGCAACAATTACATTGTTGAATAAATTTAGCATTGACAATATGCTGTAATTGCAACGTGTACTGCCAAAATGTCGGTAATATCTACAATAGGCTGTATAAAGTCATAACACTGAGCATCATACATTTCCCGGAAGACTCTCGTGTTATCTACAGATGGTGGGTTAGACATAACTGAAGGTAAACAATGTTTGCGTCGCTCACACGTGAAAAGAGACAAGGCACCTGTAATATTAACCCTTTTAATATATCAAGTTGCATTACTGATCAACACATCTTGAAAAAAAACAATATCTTTCTGCATGTCCCCTTTCATAATGCAGCTTAATGACTGTGTTGCCAAATAGTTTTGTTGAGAACTTAAATGAATAGGCTACTCTGTCCTTTAAGGTGCGAATAATTATTTTGTAAAAAGATTCCTAAAATGACATCTGTTGCTTCTTCGTCGTTTCAAATCATTACCATTCCATCAGAGTTTTCTTCGTTTCATCAGGCATGTGCTTCTTAAGAACAGACAGAATGTGATTTTTATGTGAAGATAATACAGACAATACAGCTTTTATTTTGAAAGTAGAAGGAATTCACAGGACCTTAGTTGCTCAAATTGAATTTGGAATTCAACTGCTGACTCTGCTCTTGGTATTACTGCCAAATCTGAGACTGAGCAGTTGTATCATTGCCAACAGTACTACTGCCGTTCCCTGGCTGTAACACTGGGGTAAGTGTCTCTCAGTTCATGGTGACAGTGGAGTTGACTGGTGACAATGATTCAATCAGACTGGAATCTGCCCTACATGTTAGAGCAGTTGAGAGTTCTGTGTTGAAAAGTTGTAGAGCAGGTCTGTAAAATAAAGACTGCAGTGAAACCAACCAACACAAAGACACGGTGACGGAGTTGTTATTGCTCCCTCCGAGGAACTGCCCTTTAGTCTCAATTTAGCCCCAAATGTAGTGCTGATAAATGTCAATGAACAGAAAACATCATCAGCTTGTTTGTTGATCAGGGGAGGAATCAAACGAAGATTAACTGGTTTATAATTTGGTGCAGTCAAATGCATCGTGTGTTATCTGCCACACACAAAAATGATGGTTGCCTAATAGTTTCATAGTCAAAAGATGACCATCTCCCTATTGTCCATCTGGTTTACGTACAAATAATATGGGAATGTATATGTGTGTCCTACAGATGATGCTAAGCCTGGTGACAATGGCATGGCCAGGGAATGCATTAGCTCAGCATTAAAGGGACTAGAGACAATTGAACCTCTGGTCCGCTCTGTAAAAGAGACCCCTGAGCCAATCTCCACTGAAGTACAAGGCACCATTCCCTCCTGGATCAATGGCAAACTCCTCCGCAACGGACCCGGAAAGTTTGAGTTTGGAAACACGCAGTGAGTTGGAAACACCTGAAAGTAATTGCTGCACAACACAAACGGAGAAAAAAAGTTTCCAATCAGATGTGATTAAGTCTATAATTCCCCACAGCTACAACCACTGGTTTGACGGCATGGCCATGCTACACCAGTTCAAGATCAACAAAGGTAGGGTGACATACATGAGTCGGTTCCTGCACAGCGACGCCTACAAGAACAACAGCGAGAAGGACCGCATCGTGATGTCAGAATTTGGTACCCTCGCCATGCCCGACCCCTGTAAAAACATCTTCCAGCGCTTCCTGTCTCGCTTTGAGATGATGGGTGAGTCCACCGAATAAGAAGGGATGGAACAAAGTATACATAAAGGAGGGGGGCTCAGGCCAACCAACTGTAGTTGACTCATTGTGCAAGAACGTAGCTTCACTTTCTTTCTATCTTTTTAACTGAGGTATAAATGAAACACAGAAAGATCAGGTCAGATGTTTGTATAAATTCTGTCTTTCTGAATTTGTACTGAGGCCAGGGGTGGAGCCTCTAAAGTACTGTATATGTAAAGGTTACATAATAACACGTGCAACAGCTGGGGACCAGAAGGGGCATGTACTGTACTGAATGTTTCACATTCCCACCAGACTTTTCTGTGTAACTGCGAGCAGCAAAATGCTATACTTAGATTTCTGTTAAAAGCCAGTAATCCTGTGTTTCTCTCTGTTACAGCGCCCACGGACAATGCGAGTGTGAGCTTTGTGAAGTACAAGGGGGACTACTTTGTCAGCACAGAGACCAATTTTATGCACAAAGTGAACCCAGAGAACTTAGAAACACTGGAAAAGGTACCATGATGATCATCACGGAGCAATATATGTCAATATCAATGTCATTAATTATATGGTACATATAAACGCAGTATCTGTCTTTGGTCTTGTAGTCCAGTTACTTCAGCCACAATCATCGTCTTGCCGTCTTTCTCCGCAACATTTTGTAGGTAGACTGGAGCAAATTCATTGCTGTGAATGGAGCCACTGCCCACCCACACTATGACCCTGACGGTACCACCTACAATATGGGCAACTCCTATGGAAGCAAAGGTTAGTCCCATCGTCCACAAGAGTTTACGTAAATCAAGAGCTAAATGATCTGTCTCTCGTCCTCCATTATTAAAAAATAAATATATATATATATATATATGTATATATAACCAAATTGTCCTGTCTGTTCCAGGAGCCCTGTACAACATCATCAGAGTGCCTCCTGAGAAGACAGATGCCAAAGACACCCTACAAGGAGCCAAAATACTCTGCTCTATTGTGCCTGCAAACAAGTCCCATCCCTCCTACTACCACAGCTTCGGTAAGCCAGCCCTCCTGGATGTATCATTCGTTAGTGATGTCTGTATCTTTCAGCTACAAAGCCCTGTAACACCCTGCTCCCGCTTCCAGCCATGTCCGAGAACTACGTGGTGTTCATCGAGCAGCCGATCAAGATGGACCTGCTGAAGATAGTCACGTGCAAGCTGAGGGGGAGGGCTTTGAGTGACGGCATCTACTGGGATCCCACGCAGGAGACGGTCTTCCATCTCGTTGACAAGCAATCAGGCGAGGTGGGATGTGACTGTTGTGATTTAATTACGTCTAATGTCGGCAACTCGGTGGAAAATCCTGATTCGGGGGGAGGATCCTCTTGATTTGGATCCCGAGTCATCTAATCGTGTGTTCTGTACCGCAGGTCAGCTCAGTGAAGTACCACACCAAAGCCATCTCCACCTTCCATCAGATCAACGCCTTCGAGGAAGATGGATTCCTGATGCTCGACATGTGCTGCTCAGATGACGGCAGAGCCATCAACAACTACCTCATCCAGAACTTACGCAAGTCGGGAGATGCATTAGATGAGGTCAGTATATAATTGCATGAGTCAACACTCTTTTGGGCAGTTACTAAAGAAAAGAATACACCCGGAGATAAAGTAAAATAATAAATAACTGCTCAGCATTCTGGGCTTTGTTCATCTTTTGCCTTAGTAATTCATAATTGCTGAATACTTAAGGAAGAATCTTTTTCTGCATTCAGTCTGTCAATAGTTTCAGATCTGTTAATAATCAGTTTATGTTTTCAAGTGTACTGTTGCTGTTTACGTCTCCCTTTGCACCAAGAGACAGAAAGACATACTGTAAGAGAGGAACCCTTTAAATTTCACCCATAATGCATCGTTCCTGTGTGGTGTCGTTCCCAGGTGTACAACACCATGTCCAGGGTATTCCCCCGGCGTTTTGTTCTTCCCCTTCACGTGACCGGTGAAACCCCGACAGACCAGAACCTGAACACACAGCCCTCCAGTGCAGCGACGTGTGTCAAAATCAGCGAAGACAAGGTGAGTTGTTCAGAAATGCGTCCTGACGAGCTCATGTTATATCAGCCACACCTACTTACATGCCATAAAGTACCCGCTAAATATGTAATGTAACAGTAATGGGATTACTAAATATAGAAATATAACAATAAAGTCTGTGGTTTGGGGCGTTTGTTTTCATAGGTATTTATGGAGGCGAACACGCAAAATGAACAAAGAAAGGAATAGAATTCTTCATATCACAGTCACAGAGTAACACATGTAGTCGCCATTTCCACTTCCACATTTTTAACCAGCAGGGATGACACAGGTCATATCTTCGAATCAAATCAACGTTTATTTGTCACATACACAGTCAGACACAGTACAACCTGTAGTTGTACAAAAAACAGGATCGAACAAATGAAAGTAAATTAGCGCGTTAGCGCCTCCCTGACCTCAGCAGAGAGAAGAGTCTGTTGATGGGGTGATGCAGGTCGTCCTGCACGTTCTGGTGTTAATGTCTAGTAGAGCTGAGAGCTCACATCAGATAGCGTGTGTAGTGCCTGCAGGTGTGTAGCACCTGGTGGGTGCAGCCTGAAGGCGTCGGAGGTTGTAAAGACGCTGAAGGGCTTTCTTTAAGATGCTGACGTGACGTAATAGGGCCGTGACAGATCCTCTGTGATCCAGACACCAAGGTTCCATTCACATCCACCCACTGAAGCTCGTGTGAACTCATGGAGGCCCGTAGTAAAAACTCTGCTGATCAAAAGTGACAGTGGGCCGTTGATCCGGTTTTCTGTCAACAGGTGTTCTGCCAAGCCGAGGATCTCCATGGAGACGACCTCCACGAGTACGGTGGCCTGGAGTTCCCTCAGATCAACTATGGGAAACACAACACACGGCCGTACCGTTACTTCTACGGCTGTGGCTTCAGACACCTGGTGGGAGACTCACTGCTCAAGATGGACCTGAAGGACAAGACGCTCAAGGTGTGTGTGTGTGTGTGTGTGTGTGTGTGTGTGTGTGTGTGTGTGTG